>NC_060896.1:8043888-8106388 GCF_014805685.1 Silurus meridionalis | reverse complement strand
ACACACACACACACACACACACACACACACACACACACACACACATGCACAAACACAAACTTATTCAGACATAAAAGCATATGGTCATATCAAATATATTGCAAAAAACACACAATGAATAATAAATGTTGTGTGTGTCGACATTTGTATCTGTGCACTGAATACACTCACTATTTGTTTTATAAGTGCAATATGTAAGCAGCAATTGAAAATACAAGAGACTCCTTTAACACTTATACCTCTATTGATTGAGGCGTTACATGCACACCCACACACACACACACACACACACACACACACACACACACACACACACACACACAAACCAATTGAAGGATTGTAAGCTGTATTAGCAATCAAATGCTTTAGTGTGCATGTGCATGTGCATGTGCATGTGCATTTGCGTGTGCGTGAGCGTGTGTGTGTGTTGCAGTAAATACTAAGGTATGTTCGGTTAAAATTCCTTAATAGAGTCAGTTTGAGTCTTTCTTGTTTTGCCGAAAAGACAGAATCTAGCAGTCAGACATTTTTCCAGTTTCAAGTTTCAAGTTTCACTTACACTTAGTCTCCTTTAAATAAGGTATTTTAATAGATAGTTGGTATATAGATACAATCCATTGAGTTTATGTTTAGGGTTCAGAATATTTGCACATGGAATGAAAACATTAAACAAAAACCTACCACAATGTGTAGAATCTATTAAATCTATATATGTACTGTAGTAGAAAATAATAATATATTGTAAAACTTTTAAAGACTGAAAACAAATTAGTAATTATTAACTGGAAAACTCTTCAACAGTTCACAACTGACAAATTCCTCAGCTGTTTTAGTGAATTTTCCTCAGGTTTTGATGCTTTTCTTTTCACCACATTTGCACAATAGACATTTAAGTTAGACAAGCCATCCTGCCAGCTGTGAATAACTCATAAAAATGCTTTCATGTACACTTTCAGAAACTGTAAAGATATCTTAATTACTCTTAAGATATGAAGTATTAAAGTAACTCTGACGGTATGAAGAAATAAAGTAACTTTTAAGGTATGAAGTAATGAAGTAAACCTGAAGGTATGAAGTATTAAAGTAACTCTGAAGGTATGAAAAAATGAAGTAACTCTGAAAGTATGAAGTAATAAAGTAACCATGAAGGTCTAAAGTAATAAAGTAACTCTGAAGGTATGAAGTAATAAAGTAACTCTGAAGGTATGAAGTATTGAAGTAATTTTGAATGTATTAAGTAATTAAGTAGGTCTGAATGTATGAAGTAATGAAGTTACTCTGAAGGTATAAAATAATGAAGTAACTGAAGGTATGAAGTAATAAAGTAACTCTGAAGGTATGAAGTAATGAAGTAACTCTAAAGGTATGAAAAGCTAAAGTAACTCTGAAGGTATGAAGTAATAAAGTAACTTTGAAGGTATGAAGTAACTCTGAAGGTAAATGTGTAGCACTCATTTCTTTCATGTTTACAAGTTGGACAGTCGTAAAAAGCATTTCACTATATGTCATACTCTGTATGAATGTGTGACAAACAAAATTTGAATTTAAATTTTAATATAATAAAAGATTGTGCTGGTTCTTTAGCATCTGTTAAAGATAATGTCGTGTAATACGGGGGAAAACGGATGCAGGTGCAGAGATTTTGATTCAAATTTGCACATGTACCAAAACAAAAAATCATGACTCTACACATGGACACAGGAATGATTTTTAACAGATCGAGTGTGAGTACAATCACACAAAACACATATAAAGAGAAAATTGTGCTAATATATGTGCTAAATAAGAGTGCAAATATTTACATGGCATGAAAGATGAAGTTGGAGCGGCTGATGGAAAATGTAGTCCACTGCTATAATCTTTCAAATGATAATATGCTTTTTTTTATACTCTCTGGTAGCATTTGCTGTTGTGTTAAGACTAGCGAGCTGTTTGGATGTGATATCTGCAGCTGAGCTGTGAATGAGATGGAGTTGTGGTAGGTTAAGTGTTGGTTTGCATTCACAGCCCAGTTGAGCTTTTATACGCACTCAGGCAGGACACACGGGCTTTAATAACAGGTTGAGGTCTCCACCACATCTCACTCAGTATTAATGTTGCTCTGGGGTGCAGTCTGAAAGCATTCTAGGGTGGCCGCAGGGAAAAATCTCATTTCCCTTTAGGACACAGACTGTAATTAGAGCCCTCACACTACCTCTCCTGCTCCGGTTTTGACACCCCGCACCATTCTCACCTTCAGCTTTTCACTTTTAGCTTTTCATTACATTACATTTCTTTCTATGGATTTCCGGCTCAAAGCGGCTACGCAAGTCCGTTAATAGTTTGAGTGTTATTTTCACCTTGTACCATCGCTCCAGTTACTGAAACTACTTCAAGTCATTCGATATGGCCAAAGAATTTTTGAGGTTCATATTTAAAATTTATAGCCCCATATACACTTGAACCTGTCGTAACAGAACGAGCTGGATGCTATTAGCTGAACTGCAGGGTTTCCAGGTGTATCCTTGAATATGTTGTTTGCACAATCTCAGCTTTTGCTTGCTGCTCATGGTGTTATTCACACGCCGTGTGTGCGCATTTGTGCGTTGGTGAGGCATCTTGAAGGTCAAAGCCTTTGGACTAAAGAATCATTTGGAAAAACTTAAGGGTTAAGGAAAAAGTATTGATGATGAAATATGAATGGAGCATGTGAAATGATAAACCAATACTGATGCTGATTATACATTTTATATGATCTGCTTGTCATTAAAAAAGCAATATATTACTAATATTCTTTCTAACCACTAACATTCTTTCTCACCACATGCTTTCAATTCTGATGCTTATTTAGATTCAAAACATTTCTAATGTAATTATATAATAATTATATAATAAAAAAACTTTTTATATATATTCAAGCAGTCATGTTTTGTGTTTTCTGCATATTTGGATTTCAAATTTTCACATATACAGCATGTTTTTTATATGTTCTGATATGTCATTTCGAAATTCTTAATATTATGAATGTGTACAGTATTCACACATTTTCTGCAAATGCTTTTTTTTTATTACTATTTTAGATATGAATTTACTGATTTTACTATTCTATCCAGGTATCTCTTAATTTGGTTATATTGTAGATATGTATATCTGATTTTGCCATGCATTTTCACATTTTTTGCAAGTTTAGCTATTCATTGTTATGCTTCCTACTGTTATAACTATGTCTTTCCTGCTGTTTTAATACTCCATATATGTGGAACATGATTAGAGTACTAAAATTGGTTAGTTTATTTGTTTTCTCTAATATTTGGACTATTTTATATTACTTATTGCCTACTGTTCTGGCTATGTTATAGGTCTGGCTTTTCAGATCACACACACACACACACATACACACACACACACACACACACACACAACATACATACTGGATAAAAGATGCTATTAAGTTATGCTATAAGCTCCACCAAGCATGAATGACACAGACACCAAACACAAGCAATATATGTCTTTCTTTGTGTGTGTGTGTGTAAGTGTGTGATAGGGAAAGAAGGGAAATGGAAAGAGAAGGAGCTGAGCCAGTGATCTCAGCTTTATTATGGCCAAAACCACACTCACACGTCACACTCAGCATCAGCATTAAAAGAAGAGAGCTAGCTACCGTGCAGAAGTGTTCTGTGACCGAGCCAAATCCTCAGTTTGTTAAGTCTCCTTCTGGTCTCTAACAGCCTGCTCACTCAACGCTGAGACCTTAATGGTGACATGTGGTTGGAAAATGTCTCCAGATATGAACAATGGTCTTTCAAATTTAATGGCTGTAATGATATGATACGTAGAGTGGAGTAAGATCAGCAGGCTTTGGTTAAACTGTTTTCTTAGAACCGTAAGCCGATACGAAAATATTTTTCAACTGTAATTCTTTATTAGTAATAAAACGAGTCTCTTCTTGTTCCCACAGAAATGTTGGAGTCGAACAACTTGTTTACTTTCAATGGACTGGCCAACAGCTCAGCCTACCACACTTTTTTACTGGATGAGGAGAAGGGTCGGCTCTTTGTAGGAGCAAAGGACCATCTCCTGTCATTCAACCTGATCGACATCAACATGGACCAAAACCTGGTAAGGACGCTGAAGTACTCTTGCTTAACGTTAGATTTTACTATAATCAGTATTGCATCTAGGACAGAATATGCCACTGCTGGTACTCTTCACATAATTGTAAATGCATAAACCACCGCTTAAGGAATCATGCAAGTTTAAATCCTGACAATGCAGCAGCAATCTGGAGTCAAGAGAGTAAAGTTGGCTGTGCACTCAGGCTGTGCTTCTTTAAGTCAGAGCAATACTATGCAGAACAAGGCAGATTCTTCCACTTTTTCCTAACAATATTAAGCTGATAATACAACATGAACAGCAGTTTCAAAATGCTGGTTTAAATACGTCTCAGAGGGAGTATGTACGGTGGCCGAGAAGTGCAATACACATTAACAAATGCAAAAACAAAATATCAAATCTGAAAACAAAATAACAAATGCAAAAACATAATAACAAATCCAAAAGTTCTCACTCTGCAGTGTTCTGTATTGTTGAAAGATTTATGATCAAACTCAATGTCACAATGTCACCCAAATGAGGAGGGTTCTCCTTTTAAGTCTGGTTCCTCTCAAGGTTTCTTCCTCATAAGGGAGTGTTTCCTTGCCACAGTCGACACGGCTGCTCATCATGGATAAATGCACACCATTCACCTTGACTGTTAAATTCTGTAAAGCTGCTTTGAGACAATGTCTGTTGTGAAAACTGCTATAGAAATAAACTTGACTTGACTTGACAAAAACAAAATAACAAATGCAAAAAAATTTTTTAACAAATCCAAAAACAAAGTAACAAATGCAAAAACACAATAACAAATGCAAAAACAACAACAAGTCAGACAAACTGGAAAAGGTAGGTATAGTTTGTGAATGGAAATATCATTGAATCATTGGACGAGACAACTGTCATTCAAAATATACAGAAAGTATGAAATCTTATGACTTTGTTTCTTCTACATGTGTGAAGTTCTTCGTTTATCTTAAACTATTATTTATTTTGATTAGTGCACCTTTAAATATAAGAAAATAACAGAAGTAAACATTGGCAAGCAAGGAGAAACTGGAATTAATTGAAAGCTACTTTGGGGAAAGACATTCATATGCAGTGATGTTGAAGATGCTGCAGTATATCAGTATATCAGCAGTACATAAAGATCAGTTTGTACACTTTTACACATATGTTCCAACTTTCTGCCGCAGACTGTTGTACTTCCTGTATATTTTGAATGACAGGTGTCTTGTCCAATCATCGGTAGGTATCCAATTTCAAACTATACCTACTTTTTCCAGTTTGTCTGAATTGAGGTTGTATTTTCGGATTTATTAACGTGCTTCTGTATTTGTTATTTTGTTTTCAGATTTGTTAATTTGTTTTCGAATTTGTTAATTGTTTTTGGATTTGTTCATTTGTTTTCGGATGGGTTCCCTCTTGAGTCTGCTTCCTCTCAAGGTTTCTTCCTTATGCCATCTCGGGGAGTTTTTCCTTGCCACAGTCGCCACCGGCTTGCTCATCAGGGACAAACTTACTTATAAAGAACATATTCAATTTTAATCACCACATTATCTGTGTAAAGCTTCTTTGAGACAATGATCATTGTTAAAAGCGCTATACAAATAAAAATGACTTGAACTAAATTGACATTGGACTTTGGCTCTGAAGGTTGTGCGTTTAAATTCCAGCCACAGCAAGCTGCCAATCCTAGGCTACAGAGAAAAATTCTTAACCCCATAACTGCTCAGTTGTATAAATGAGATAAATGTAAGTCACACTGGATAAGGGCATCTTCCAAATGCTATAAATGTAAAGCCGTGTGCTTCTTGTGCTACATTTGCATATGAGTAGTAAAATGGCAATTAGTTATGCAACATCTCATTTCACAATGGAAACGACAATAGAATAAAGTGGATATGGACTGTCTACCATGTCATTGTGGTGCACCTTCTAGCATTTGAGTTTAATTTTGAACTAGGGTTACTGTCCTTTGGGTTACTTTTATTTCTTCCACTTCAGCAGGTGTATTGGTTGATGTAAAAAAATCCTCCAGATGCAGATAATGTAAATGTGACACACCAGACTCAAACCAGATACCCTAAGCATCATAGATAAAAAAGAACACAAAACCCTACATTCTAAATAAAGGTGGACTGTACAAGCTAGATGATGTGGGTAAAGTCTGGTACTGATGTAGAGTAAGGAGGCCTGGGATGGGTCAAACTTCTACAGTAAGTCATTCCAAACCTGTTCAATAGGTTTGAATTCAGAACTCTATAGCAGATCATACAAGATTTTCCACTCCAACTCATGTAAGCCATGTCTTCATGGAGCTGGCTTTGTGCACATGGGCTATGTCATGCTGGTTTGGGTTTCCTAGCTCAAGTGAAAGGGAAATTTACTCCTTTCAAATCCAAAGACATCCTATATAATTGTGTTGCTCTAAAAGTATTTGGTAACAGTTTGAGGAGGAACCACACATGACAGGAAAATTCAGATACTTTCAGATAACTTTTGGCCACATAGTGAATATACCGCATTATATTGCATCATCATGATGCTGTACCTCTACCTTAACCTTCTGCACCATATTATCTGATTTAACCTTAATGCTGTTTGCACTACTGATCTGCACCACACTGTTACTTTTACCCGTGACACTACTGTGACCTTGTGTAGCCTTACTGAATTCCTGAGAGTGTCTGGATACGCAGATTTTAACCAGAAAACAGAAAGTGACTTATCTTATCAAATGATTTTTAGATTCTAATGCTATCCTACTCATTCCTCTCTTATCACTGGATCTTGCATGAGTACACTATGAATCTTGAGTAGACAAGCACCGCATACGATATGTTCCTTGGTGTGCATAGATGCGCACAAAAAAAGTAAAAACACCTTTCATGAATGATCGGGTCATATCCAATGCGTATCTTTTGCTCTTTATCTCACACACACAACACACACACACACCTGCATCTGGCTAGTTTATTGAATTAAACAACGTCTCATTCTTTCCCAAGCATAAGGCAGGAAGCGAGTTGGATTACTAAGAACTGGTCTGTTCTTCTCTACTGGGAGATTTAAAACCAGCCTGATAGATTTCACCTTCACATGGAAAGCAAATTAGGCTCACAACTAGAAACCCAATGCTGTGCCTGTACACTCACACACACACACACACACACACACACACACACACACACACACACACACACAATTTATTTCTTTCATAGTGAGTTAACTTTGATTAGGGGTACAGTATAACTTAGTGCTTGTTCTTACTCTTTTAATTTGTTCGAATAGATTCCATGGCCTCCATCTTCATCACACCGCGACGAATGCAGGTGGGCTGGAAAAGATGTCCAGGTGAGTTTGCCGATGTGTTAATGTTTGCTATAATGGTTCACGTGAAAATGTATTTCTAAGGTTTTTATTGTCGTTTTGTAGTCTTCTTTCTGTAATAAATGATAAATTAAGTCATGACTGCAAACCAGACCCAAGATGTTGTTATCCAGTTCCATTTATATCCATTTTTATAGCTGGTCCAACCTTCTGTTTACTGCATTTACCAACTTGCAAATCTGCATTAATTCTTGGTCTCAGAATTTTTTTTTATAATATTGTAAAAAAAAAAAAAAAAAAACAAGGCCCATCAGCAATCTGTGGATTGCTATAGTAGAGTAAATAATAATTAGGTTTAGAAGTTATACAATATGAATGATGTATGCTTTCTAAACCTAATTATTATTGAATCTACTATAATAATGTTTACTGTAATACATAAAACAAATGTTTGCGAATAATAATTACAAATTGTAGTTAATAAAATTGTGTTTTCAGGTACTAGGGGTGTTTCATATACAAAAACTAGGTGTTTTCATATATACACTATATATAATTGTTGAGTAGTGCATTGGGGATTTCTCCTTTAAACAAATTCACTCAATCAATTAGTTTAAATCAACATTTGTAAAGTATTTTGCAGATGGCCGGTTGACAATCAAATTGAAAACAGTAAATCTACATTAAAGCTACAGTACATTCACCCCAAGCATTCTAGCTGTGGAGTTCATTTAAGCCTTCCCTTAGCATGCTCAGCAGTGTTCAGGACTTTACACCACTTTCTGCTATGGTCTCATCTAAATTCCATTGTAGATCATGCTTGAGGCTCTCTACTAAATTCAAGCACTATAGCCTGTTCTTCTTCCTTCCTTCTACTCCATTACCACCACAATGCAACTTTGAGTTTAGTAAACCCCCTGTAGTTCATATCTGAAAAGCGTGGGATTTTGATGTAAACATGATTGGAGGGCTCTTGATGAAACGATGGCTTTCGTGTGAAGATAGCGCTGATAACCAGAGAGCGACTGACTGAAGTTTGTCCTTGAAGTAGAACAATGTCAAGTCTGCGGCCATTGAAAAGATGTTGGAAACACAGAGCAGCTGCCCTCATGAAAGAAACACTCCTCTGACACTCAAGAAGGAGATCAAGCACATGGTACAAATGTGCTTAAAAAGAGGCCACTCACAAAGTCATAACAAATGAGCCAGTGTGTTATGCAAAGTGGGCTTATATTTGCAAATCCATAGGAATTTGCATGAGCTTGAACTTGAGCTTGAAGTGGATGGTCAAGGCAAGGCTTAGGGGATGTAAGGATGCTAGTGCTATTAGCTTTTGTCATTTTTTTTTTTTTGTGTGACACAAAATTTTACATTTACATTTTACAATTTGACATTTCTTATTTCTCATTTTCTTATTTAAATTTATGCTAATTTTGTTTATATATGTATATATATATATATATATATATATATATATATATATATATATATATATATATATATATATATATATATACTGTATATTACGCTGGCTGTAAGACAGAGAACCATAAAGAAACAAATGGAGACACAAGGATAACTTGTGCAACCACATGCAACAATATGAAACCTAAGCTAACAAAAAATCCAACAAAATATTAATACTTTATATTAAACTGTTACTTCTTTTTATGTTTCCTTGTTATTATTTTGAAAATAGCAGCTATAACCCCACCCTAAGGGAATGTCAATTAGGGACAGTGCATTGTTTTATGGTAGCCCATCATTTGAGGACATTTTTGTAAAAACAAACATTATAGAGTAAAGGAGTGGCATGTTATTTTGCTTTGCTAACTTCATGCCTCACTAAGCTAAAAAAAACAAGGCATGAATGTGACAGCAACACTGATACACATGTCTGACATGTAATCAACATATGTTTTCCAAGAACGTTTTTCCATGCTGGGTGACTGTCAGGCTTGTTCAGACCTGCATGCACACATGCACACACACACACACACACACACACACACACACACTGGGGACCACTGGATGCTCATAACAGGATTGCCCCTGTTGGAAGTTCTGCACTGCTCGAAACACTTACAGCTGTTGTAACATTTCTTTTTTCTTTTCTAACGTCTGCATTCTGTGTTTGCTTTGAAAATGGAAACTCACCATCTTTGTTTATCTGTATAGGTTTAAGGCATACAAAATAGATCTATATCCATATAAAAGCAGACAAACACAGAATTATGCAGCGAGTGCAAAGCATAAATATGGTCCTGAATCTATTAAAACACTACTGCTCATTTGGTTGCATCTTTAAAGTGACTCTATATACTTTTAAATAGCATAGACTTGGAATTTAGTGTGGTGCAGTTATGTTCTTGCCAAAAAACGTTATGCTCAAGTCTTTTGCTGCTGGAACCTTAAAAACGCTTCTGTGTTTATCCCAGACCTCAGACCTTATTCACAATATCTGCCCACTGGACAATCTTGACACTTGACTTTGTTGGATACACTTGCTACTATCTGATGTCCAAACCACAAGGTTTCTTCACCTCAGAGATAAATTCCTTGGCACTATTAATTCTTTGTTTGTCTTTCTTGACCTCTTAAATATATGTGTATGAGTGTGTGTGCATAGAAACCATCAATTACACACTTATGCAACATGCACTTGTCAATCTAACTTGTCAAACCTCTCTCTCTCTCTCTCTCTCTCTCTCTCTCTCTCTCTTTCTCTCGCTCTCGCTCTTGTTTTCTATCTGCAGAAAGAGTGCTCAAATTTCTTAAAAGTACTGCAGCCATTTAATCAGACGCACCTGTACGCATGTGGAACAGGAGCCTTCCACCCCGCCTGTGCTTATGTAGAGGTGGGCAAGCGGCCAGAGGTAAATATTATACAGATTATTTATTTGCTTAATATGTTCCTTGTCCTGGTGGTTAATTTTTTTATAAGGCATTTTACTCTTTAATAAACATCCATTTGCATCAGCAAATTTTGCAAAAAGCGCCTTGATTTAAACATCATTGACCACTGACCACCGTAGATCTTAGTAAATGAGGGCAAATAAGATAATCATAAGTACAATCAATTTAGCCTGAGTATTATTGAAAAATGACAGTATATACACAGAATGTATATCTGAATTGATATAGATTCTCATCATCGCCTTGGGTGGTTCCATGAAATTTTGGAGTAAGAACGGGCGCTTTGAGGATGAATTGGACTGTAGTTAATGTCAACAGTCTCCTACACTGACTCAGGACTACTTTTCGCTTCTGACCATCATCACTGTACCCTGCAACATCATATATCTGCTACAAATGGATATTCGGTGCAACCCAGATGAGGATGGGTTCCCTCTTGAGTCTGGTTTCTCTCAAGGTTTCTTCCTATCGCCATCTCGGGGAGTTTTTCCTTGCCACAGTCGCCACCGGCTTGCTCATCAGGGACAAACATACTTATAAAAGACATATTCACTTTTTTTTACCACATTATCTGTGTAAAGCTGCTTTGAGACAATGTTCATTGTTAAAAGTGCTATACAAATAAAAATTAATTGAATTGAACTTCATTTCACTGGCTTCTTTGTTAAAACCAAATAGTTATTTTGCCTCAACGCTATAGAATCACATTTATGGCATTTTTCAGGTGCACTTACCAGAGTAACTTACAATTATTCAATTACAGTTGAGGGTTAAGGACCTCATTTAAGGGCCCAGCAAAGACAGCTTGGAAGTGCTGGGTTTAAAACTCACATCCTTCTGGTCAGATGGTCAATGTGGGAGCTACCCTACCACTCGCAATGTATCACAAACTCCTTATAGTAACAGAGAATGCTGTTATGGTACACTGTTTTAAAATAATATTTATAGTGACAAATACACTCACTGGCAACTTTGAATGAATTATGACGAGTTATTTTGCCTGTGGTCTGGTTTGTGTGTGTGTCAATGTAGGACAACACCTTCAGACTGGAGTCGTCACATTTTGAGAACGGTCGAGGAAAAAGTCCATATGACCCAAAACTCATGACTGCTTCACTACTTACTGGTGAGTTTATTTTTTATAATACAGAGGTAAAGTCCTGCAAGTGCAACTATTGTTGGTGTGTGTGTGCTTGAGTGTGTGTGTGTGTGTGTGTGTGTGTGTGTGTGTGTGTGTGTGTGTGTGTGTGTGACTGGGTGTGTATGCATGCATGTGTGAATGTTGGCTATTTTCAATAGAAACCCAACACCTCTGATTAACAGGATGAAAAGATCAGACTGTTCTTGCCTTTGTACTCTACCTGCAGCGCATTCTTCTGTTAAATCTCTCATCTCAGATTAAAGGTCACTTACACATCCGTACACACACACACACACACACACACACACACACACACACACACACACACACACAAACACACACCTGATTTTAGACATTCCTCTATCTCTTCTACTTTCTCTGCCATAACCCTTGTTTGACCTTTAGTGCATATGATTGACAGATGGTGAGCTGTATTCTGGGACAGCAGCCGACTTCATGGGGCGAGACTTTGCTGTTTTCCGAACGTTAGGAAAGCATCATCCAATCAGGACAGAGCAGCACGATTCTCGCTGGCTCAATGGTAAGACACATGCTTTAAGCTGGATAGCAGAATAATACGCTGTAATTGGAATGGGTTAACATCCACTTATGCAGTAAGTCATATTTGCAATACGATAGCAGCAGGGTTTGATTTTAGATTCTGATTGCCCAGATTGTTCAAGTTACTCTTATACTAATATGTCATCATTTGAAATTACATTTACTTCTTAGCAACACAATTAGCTGTTTTTTTCCTTTTAACCTTCAGAGATAAAAACGGCTTATATCATTGTTTCAAAATACATTTATATCTTAGCAAGACAATTTTATGGTTACAGAGTATGAAACAAAAGAAAAAAAAGTAAATGTGTCTATAAGTGGCAGAAAATGAGATCATGTTAATTATATCTAAAAAATGGACATTTTTGAAAACTTTAAGAAAATAAAAAAAACTTCAAATCTTTGATCCGAAAGTCACGCCATTCATTGTTTTCCAGCAACATCACAACCACATTCCAAATAAGTGTTTTATTAAGAAACCCCCAAATTAAGAAATCTGCTTCATATTATGCATCATTTTCTGGGTGTTTATATCTGTGCAGAACCTCGGTTTGTAGGTGTCCACCTCATTCCAGAGAGCGATAACCCTGAAGACGACAAGATCTACTTGTTCTTCAGAGAGAACGCTATCGACGGAGAACAAACTGGCAAAGCCACTCACGCCAGAATTGGACAGCTGTGTAAAGTAAGATAACACAAACTCACGGCTCTGCAAACATGCTCACAAATAGAGGCACATGAACAAACATGGCAACCTCTGATATCTTACTGTACATATGCATGCACATGCATGCCAACATGTTTGTATGTACACACACACACACACACACACACATCACACACAGTGGGCGTGGAAGCTTGAGAAGCCAAGTTTCTTTGGCGACGTGTGTGTTTTTCTTGCATCCTAATCTCGCCGCCCACCGAGAAGCCGCAAAGAGATTGAAATGTCACCGGAGTCATCAGCAGGCCGAAAACAAAGGCTCCTCTGTGGATCTAATGTTCAACTCACTCATGCACCTAGTTGAAGTGGAACTCTAGAGCAGCGAGCTGGAGAAAGGTGTTCACAATTATGTGCCGCCCGGCATTCTGGCTCGACTGGAATCCACTCATGCACAATTGGCTCATTATTTCAAGATGTCAGAGGATGTTTTGTGCTTTTGCAACATGTTCAGTACACCTCTCGACACCGCTAATTCATTCATTTATCTTCGGGTACACTCTTTATCCTTGTCAAGGGTCCCTGTGGATTCAAAGCCAATCCCCTTGTGATGCAGGGATACACCCTGGATCAACTTACTGTGCACTGAGCAGCGAATTCTAGTCATCACTCCACCTAGTGTTATAAATGCAGATTATAAATGCTGGTTACTGTTAGAAATGCTGGTTTTGTACTAGTTTAATGTTTTACAGCTATTTTATTTAAACTTTTTTGCAACTTCTTACACATACAAAGCGCACTTACTTCCGTTCTTCCGTTGTAATGCGGCAAATATATACATTATCAGAGCATGCCTAACCTTACTGCTTACAGATGTTCATGGTAGATTACATCAAAATGCATGGCAGGGACATCTGGAATGTAACGACATGAAGTATTTATGAGGAAAACAATTATTTTTTAATTACAGCATATCTATTTTATATTTTTGAAACAATCACCAATTACAAGAAACCCTGCTTAGAAATATTTCAGTGTTAGCTAAAGGGAAAAGAAGAAGGAGCAAAAGAAAAACCAAACGAATTGAATTGTTATGCTAGTTGTCTTTTCTTTGGCAATATCCAGATACTAAACAAATAATAACTAAACAAATAAAATAAAAATATTGATTGAACTGATTCGAATCTTGAACTTGTCTATTATGATTATTATTATTATTATTATTATTATTATTATTATTATTATTATTATTATTATTATACTGTAGACATACAACATAGACAGTACAAAATACTAGTGTTATTGTTTCACTTTTTTATTCTTTAGCTAGCAATATGAACATAAAAACTACACTTGAACACACTACAGAAGAAAATCCGATTAGCATAAAAAACTTTCATTATAGGTCTAAATTTTCAAGTTAGATGTTGCTGCAATGGCTGGTGATTTCAGGTAAAGTTCAATGAATTTTATAAATTCACCACATCTATTTAAGTATCAAAGTATGTTGACCTCTTATCTAAGATTAGTTTTAATATATCACACAAAGAAATTTTCATATTGTAAAGACAAAAGTTTTAGCATTGGTCCTGTCTTCAGGTTCATTAGTTTTACGAGCAACGGTAATGATTTTAAAAGCCTTTAACATTTAACCTTTAGGCATTTGTTTTGTTAACAGAACGACTTTGGAGGTCACAGGAGTTTGGTGAATAAGTGGACCACGTTTCTGAAAGCTCGGCTAATCTGCTCAGTTCCTGGCCTTAATGGAATTGACACACACTTTGATGAGCTGCGTAAGTCGTCTTTTCATGTATAAGCGAGTGAGTGATGGACATAGAGGGACACTAATTGTCAAATGTCAATGAATCTCAGTTCTTTATCTTGAGCTTTATCCTTTTTCAGAGGATGTCTTTCTGATGAGCTCAAAGGACTCCAAAAATCCCATCATCTACGCAGTGTTCACAACATCCAGGTACTGTATTTATATAATGACATGGTATTACGGTTAATGACAAAATATCAGTATATTAGTGACTCTAATGGACATGTTTATGGATTTGTATTGCAGTAACATCTTTAAAGGCTCAGCAGTGTGTATGTACAGCATGGCAGATGTAAGGAGGGTGTTTTTGGGTCCCTATGCTCACCGAGATGGGCCTAACTACCAGTGGGTGCCTTTTCTGGGCAGAGTGCCATATCCACGCCCTGGCACGGTGAGGCAGATTAGATTTGTAATTAAATTGTCGCATAGGGAGAATTCATTAAAATAGGCTGTATCTTTATACCCTGTTTTTTTTTTTTCTTATGACAGTGTCCAAGCAAAACCTTTGGAGGCTTTGAGTCCACGAAAGATCTACCTGATGATGTTATTACTTTTGTCCGAAGTCATCCAGCCATGTACAACCCGGTACTTCCTCTTAACAATCGCCCAATCATTATTAAGACCGATGTGGATTACCAGTTCACACAGATCGTTGTGGATCGAGTGGAAGCCGAAGACGGACAGTATGACGTCATGTTCATTGGCACAGGTTAGTGAACATAGAGGGTATATCGTAGTGCCATAACCATGTTGCCAGTAATCACATGCTTATAGTATAGTATTATACAATATAGAATAATAATATATATCATATTATACCACATTGTGCAGTACAGTACGATATACTATAATGCAGTATAATGTAGAATAGTACGATCAATTTCCAAACAATGAATCAAACTATGTTTTTAAGGTGTAGTTCAAGAATTGTATCATATAGGACATTCTGCTAACATGCAGTAGGATATAGCATACTGTACTGTATAGTAAAATATTAGAGCAGATAGAAAATACAGTAACCTATGAAGTTCAGTATTAATTAGATATGTTTTTATTAAGTATTTAATCGCTCTAAAGTAGGTATAGTATAGTATAGTACGGTATAACACAGCACACCCGAACAATGCTATATACAGGTAATGTATAATAAAGTATAGTAAAGTATAGTATGGTAATGAATAAAGATAAAAATTCCTAGAATATTTGTTTGGTAATTATATTTAGATGAAACCAGGATGAAGGAGGAGAAAGCTAGAATAAAGTACAGGATAGAATAATCTGTATAGTACTATAGCATATAAGTAATATATGCAATAATATAGAGGTTATTTCTAAGTATGAACTGAATAAAACCTATTCACAAATTATCATTTGAAGCTTAAAAATATCAGGAAAACTTCAGTTTTCATTCATCTAAATATTTGTTGATTTTATCCAATAAAACAGCAAACTACCTTTTAATAACAAGTTATTCATTACCCTTTCAGATCTCGGCACGGTTCTTAAGGTGGTCTCGATTCCCAGAGGCACGTGGCATGACCTTGAGGAAGTTTTACTGGAAGAAATGACAGTGTTTAGGGTATAAACAATTCCTGTATTTTATCCCACAATATAATAGCACAGGATCTATTGTATGTGTACGATCATTACATTTGCTCACTGTTGATGTGAAATGTCTTTTTTCTTTTCTTCAGGAACCAACAGCTATAACTGCTATGGAACTTTCCACCAAACAGGTATGTTTTAATCAAATGATTGCGATGGTTTAACAGCTCTAATTGCATACGCTGCAATAATGTAGCAGAAAAGAAAGTGTTTTCTAACACTAAGTGAGGTTGACAGAATGAGTCCAAGAGGAGAGCCTGCCACAAAGTTACGAGAGCTTTGTGGACAGGAGTGAGAGAACGTTCCATATACCACAAAAGTACTCAACATAGCTGCTCCTTTATAGTGTTACATGTGGTTGTGTTGTTGTTTATCCATTGCAACTAAATTTAAATAATTAAATATGTAATATATATACAATTTAACTTATTATATACTTTTAGTCTACAGTTTGGGAAACTTTCCCAAACAGCAATGCAATTTAAAATAAAACAGAAAATAAATTTACTTTAGTTCTTTGCAAGATTTTCAGATCATGTAACTTCCTTTTGAGTCTGTGACTTGTGGAATATTCCATATTTTCTAGAGAGTGAATACAGTAAATCAAACAATAGTATTAAATGAACTTTGTAGGAAGGCTGATTAAAGCCAAAATATTTTTAATCATATGTACTATAACAAAATGGATATATAATTATATATAAATTATTATTTTATTTTTGTAAATACTGTAGGTTGTCTTAACATTTCAATTGTCACCAAAAGCTTTTGACATGCTGTGAATAACTTTTTAATCTGTGGTTAAATGCCTTCACTTTATGTATACATGTATTAGGGTAAAAATAAGTGAGGCACCCTAATGGCACCCTAAAATATATGTAAAGAAATATAACAACCAGAGATTTTGTAGTGTGTAGAAAGTCTGCAGCTATAGTCTTAGATATGATCAAACAACAATGTATTGTAGTTCCACATAAAATTCCTAAGCTCGCTCTAAAACAACATGCACTCAAGCTTATACAAGCAAATGTCAGAATACGCATCAAAATGCAATGCACATGCAAACTGCAATGTGGATATTTGTTGTATTTCTTTTTTTAATATTAACTGAGTATTTTAAATGTTTCTCTACAGCAACAACTCTATCTAGGCTCGAATATTGGCATTTCCCAAATGCCGCTGCACCGCTGTGATGTTTACGGCAAGGCCTGCGCTGAGTGCTGTCTAGCACGAGACCCCTACTGTGCCTGGGATGGCTCGCAGTGTTCCCGATACTTTCCCACTGCTAAGAGGTACTCCTAGCTGGTGATCGCAGCTTGTTTAACCTAGATGGAAACTGTGAGAGTGCTGCTCCATAGTTCATTCAGTCTGCAGGAGGGAAATATAAACAGTGAATGAATGAGCACTGTAGAACGTGTCCAGAGTCAACCTTACAAAAGGTTACACAAAGTGCTCGGTTTTTGTTCAAGGTGTGAGTGTTGCTAGAACACTGGTGTTTTTTCAATTGAACTAGACAGAAGCCTTTTTTGTTTTCAGTGCTCAGTTGCAATTATTGTAGTGAGATTTGAACACACCTGCAGTGACATACTGGAACAGAGCAACAGGGAATGTGCTATTTGCAATCAAGCGTGCAATGATATTTTCATATCCATAAACTCAACGTCCAAATGGATCAATCCAACCAAGAATTTAGGTTGGTTTTTTGCATGTACAATATTTACATCAACTTGAATTCAAATAGTGCAAATTATTTTAATGCAACTGTAGTTGCAAAACTAGCATACAGCTTAGATTAAATCTCTGAGATTTATAAATATAATAATAATAAAATAAAAAAAAATCTGTTTTAAAATTAGCAAAAGTAAAACAAAATCTGCAATTTATGAATGACCTAAGGAAGGGAGTTCGAGAACACAGAAATTAATAAATATGTTGATATTGACAAGACTTTAAATTAAGCTTTAATATTTATATGTATCATCTCATTCCACATTTATTCCCCATTTGCTGTTACAATAACCTCCACTTTTCTGGAAAGATTTCCCACTAGATTTTGGCAAGTGCTTGTTAAGATTTGTGGTCTTTCAGCCACAAGGGGGTTAGTAAAGAGTAAGAAAGCCTGGGATGCATTCATTGTACAATTTGGTTTGAGATCAGAGCTATATAGCTGGCCATCCAAGATATTCATGCGCAAACCATGTAAACTATATCTCAGTAAAGCTAATTTTGTGTACATGGGCATTGTTATGCTGGAACAGCATTGGGTCTCCTAGTTCAGGTGAGACAATTAAATGCTACAATGTATGCTGTATGCTTTGTCAATACAGTGTAGTCTGTGAAGCAGGAGTGATTGGTGAGGACAAAGTGGTTAAAATTAGGAATGTTTCTTGGTGTGGATTAAACTTTTTTTATTGGTTGCTTATTAGTTCTTTGACAGCATAAGGAGAAAGAGGTTGGCAAAACAGAATTGGGATCGACAGAGTAATGAGAAAAGTAGGCTAGAGTACAAGGGGATGCGGCAGCAGGTAAAGAGGGATGGTTGGAGATGATGAAGCAGGAAGTGGATTGGATTATCAAGGAGGAAGTGAGAGCAGCGATTAAGAGGATGAAGAGTGAAAAGTCGGTTGGACCAGACGAAATGGTGGTGCAGGACATTTATGAGGACATTGTGACAGCAGTGAAGTGTGCAGTGGGAACGACAGACTGGTTCAAGGTGAAGGTTGGACTGCATCAAGGATTGGCTCTGAGCCCTTTTCTGTTTGCAGTGGTGATAGACAGGTTGACGGACGAGGTCAGACAGGAATCTCCATGGAGATTGATATTGTGATTTGTGGTGAGAGTAGGGAGCAGGTTGCGATGAGCCTGGAGAGCTGGAGGTATGCACTAGAGAGAAGGGGAAAGAAAGTCAGTAGGAGTGAGACAGAGTACATGTGTGTGAATTAAAGGGAGGGCAGTGGAGTGGTGCGGTTGCAGGGAGAAGAGGTGATAATAATGGAGAGTGTGTTACAGAAGTGAAGAAAAGTGTGCAGGCAGGGTGGAGTGGGTGGAGAAGAGTGACAGGAGTGATTTGTGATAGAAGAGGATCTGCAAGAGTGAAAGGGAAAGTGTATAGGACTGTGGTGAGACCTGTGATGATGTATGGTTTAGAGACAGTGGCATTAAGTAAAAGACAGGAGGTGGAGCTGGAGGTAGCAGAGCTGAAGATGTTGAGGTTTTCGTTGGGAGTGACGATGGTGGACAGGATTAGAAATTAGTTTATTAGAGGAACAGTGCATGTTGGATGTTTTGGAGACAAAGTGAGGAAGGCAAGAATGAGATGGTTTGCAAAGGAGGGACATGGGGTATACCGGTGGGAGAATATCTCACATATTGCCTCCATTTTGAATTGCAGACCCTTTATAGAGTATTCATGCACAGGACAGATTCAGGACATGTGCAATTTGCCTTGTTTTCTGAAAGACTGGCGTAGTGTTATATTATAGAGTCTGGAGCTTAAAAAAAACTATTTCATGCACACACACACTTTATTTAAGATGCAATTTACTTTGCACATTTAAACTGTGAGAAATGAAGCACTTAAGGGGGTCTGACAAAGACAAAAAATGGGTTTGGTAAATGTTTACACATGTGTAGCTCACCTCCTGCATTCACTAATCATGTTTCTTGCATGTGTGTGTGTGTGTGTGTGTGTGTGTGTGTGTGTGTGTGTGTGTGTGTGTGTGTGTGAAGGAGGACTCGGCGGCAGGACATCAGGAATGGAGACCCTCTCACTCAATGCTCAGACCTGCAGCACAATGGCAAGAACTGACATTTATTCAGCATTTTATATCTAATCACCAAGCACTATATTCTGTGTTATTTTAGCTATTTTATGAGTTCCTCAGTAGCTCCTGGTTCCATAACCTCAACTGTCTGTATAAGACTGTATAAAGGACATTACTTATAATCGTACATTTCAGTGCTCATGTTAGTTCTCACTCTCTGGTGTTTTGTATTGTTTTAAAGACTATAATCGCACTCTAGATATCACCCAAATAAGGATGGGTTTCCTTTTGAGTCTGGTTCCTCTCAAGCTTTCTTCCTCATGACATCTGAAGGAAGTTTTTCCTTGCCAGATTCGCCCCAGGCTGCTCATCAGGCATAAATACACATCATTCGCCTTAACTGTTAAATTCTGTAAAGCTGCTTTGAGACAATGTCCACTGTGAAAAGCGCTAAAGAAATAAACTGGACTCGACTTAACGATATTCATGACTGCGTCACACACACGCATGCCCATATGCTTTATCTAGATGAGTAGAAAACCTTGAATTTTCAAACATAAAAGTTTTAAGAGAATTTCAATTGGCTGACAGTTTCCACAATTATGACCTTCTAGAGAAAATAAATTTTTTTAACTGAGCGGAACTGTGCATTTAAGGCTTATATTTAACTTCAACGGAAGCCTTTCATAGCTTCAGAACTATACACTCGCGCAGGGACCACACACACTTTAATGTCAGACTATTTTTGTTTCACACACCCACTTTGTTACACCCGTTGTTGATCTCCTGGACTTCACATGCTCCATGTGTGATATTTATATACGTTTCATATGTTGTTTCCAGCTTTTTTCCACACATCAGAAACTTTTAACACGTAATTACCGTATCTATGCTTTTGGGGCATCAAATGATAAAATGTATCCTCAAATGTTTTTTTTTTTTTCAAAATATTCTCATATAAATTTTTTTTTATATATTTTATATTTCTGTAAGTTACAAAAGAGCCAGAAAAAAACTCATTTTGATGCTCCGATATGAAAATATAATTTCCAAACAAACCGTGTGTGTAGTTGTGAGCACATGCATGTACCTATGAGTTCATGCTTATGGTTTAAATTAGCAGCTCACTGCTTTTCTTCTGGACATGAGGGCATTAAACATACGCATAAAAATGTGACTGTTATGAACAGGAACACATTTATAAAACACACTCCCTCTGTCTCGAATTCACTCACATATACATTCATTTACTCACACACACATATACACATACACAGACACACTAACAGTGTAGCCCAAACCCACACTTTGCCCTCAGCATGGCCAATTCCCACTGGGAAGGTGCATCTTGAAATGAAATCTATGTTTTTTTTTAGAAGAGGAGAATGGTGAGAGTACCCTGCTGCATAAAACAGTGTATGGGGTAGAGAACAGCAGCTCCTTCCTCGAGTGCAGTCCTAAGTCTCAGCGTGCTCTCATCTACTGGCAGTTCCAAAGACATGGAGAGGACCGCAAACAAGAGGTTTGTCTGATGTATCGTTGTGCGTGTGTGTTGTGTGGTATGTAACAGTGAGTATGAATTGTATAAAAGACAATGAAAAATGTATCATTTAGTCTAGACATGTTTTTAGGTGTAAAGCTATATAAACACCTTTATACCTATATAAACACCTTTATACCTATATAAACACCTTTATACCTATATAAAATGAGTGGGTGGTAGCTCAGTGGTAAAGGTTCCAAGCTTCACCTTCTGTGCTCCAGGGGCAATGCATCATGGCATCTATTCTATTCTATTCTATTCTATTCTATTCTATTCTATTCTATTCTATTCTATATTTCATACTATTCTCTTTTATTCTGTTCTATTCTATTCTATTCTACTGGGTCCAATGAGGATCCTAAATTAATCCGTCTGAACAGTGGATTTCAGTTACATCAATAAAATATAACATAGAACTAAAGAACATGCAGAAATACAACAAAATGGCTACAATAAATTAAATATCTTAATTAAATTGAAATAAAAGACAATTATAATTAAAATGTGTATTTTTGTGTATGTACATGAACATTATGATATTAAAACGTTATGACAGGTGAATTGAATAACACTGTTTATCTCTACATCATGGCACCTGTAGTGAGTGGGATATATTAGGCAGCAAGTGAACATTTTGTCCTCAATGTTGATTATGATGGTAAGACGACTGGGTCAGAGCATCTCCAACACTGCAGCTCTTGCGGGATGTTCCCACTCTTCAGTGGTCAGTATTTATCAATAATGGTCCAAGGAAGAAACAGTGGTGAGCCAGCGACAGGATCATGGGCGGCCAAGGCTCATTGATGCATGTGGGGAGTGAAGGCTGGTCCGTGTGGTCCAATCCAACAGACGAGAAATTGTAGCCCCAATTGTTATAGATGTTAATGCTGTTAATGCTTAATGGGTCAGGACTGTTTTGGCAGCATAAGGGGGACCAACACAATATTATGCAGTTGGTCATAAAGTTATGCCTGTTTGGTGTCCATAAAGATATACCTGGTCAGTGTAAACTGATTTCTTTTATGTGTGTGTTTAGATAAAGTCTGACGAGCGAATGATGGGAACAGAGCAGGGTCTACTGATCCGAAGTCTGTTTCCGAAGGACTCGGGTGTTTACTACTGCCACGCAGTGGAACACGGTTTCATCCAGACCCTCCTGCGCCTGACTCTTCACGTCATCCCCTCTGATCACCTGGATGATCTCATGCAACGGCCACTGTCAGATGCCAGCCACTCGACAAATGGCAAACTGTGGTACCAGGACTTCCTGTCCCTGATCGACCCACCTGGCCCCAACAGTGTGGACCAGCTCTGTGAGCAGGTATGGAAGAAAGAAAGAAAACAACGAAGGCAAAAAGCCCAATCGCATGCTGCCCAGCTTCTTCACACCAGCCAGTCCAGCTCCAGCAAGTGGAAGCTCATGCAGGAGAGCAAGAAAGGGCGCAATCGCAGGACCCACGAGACACCTCGGGCACCTCGCAGTGTGTGACCCTCCCCCTACGCCTGTGTAACTGCAAATACACCCATAAAGAGGAATGACTCTTGCCCATTCTACTGACTGTGACTTTAAAAGGCACGCACAGGAAATGTGAATACAATATTCCACACCTCCTGCACAGAGAGTGTAACTTGGATTCAAAACGCACTCATATTTTGACTCAAAATGCAGGAGTCAACGGTGGAAAAATTCACGTATACCCAGAAAGGATAGCAACACATGCTGACAATATTCTGTAAATATTACACAGAATTAAATGAACTTCTACAAGACGTACTTCTGTCTATCGGAATAAAGGCACAGCTGAAGGCCACTGGTTCAGCTTTTGTGCACATGTACTGCACCAAACTCCGACAACCATGTATCTGCAGAACAAATCTGACTCAAACTCTTTCCCAGTGAAGCTCCAGCGTGTCTCAGTGTCCTCTTTTTCCAACCCACTATTTTCCTTCTCCTTATTTTTAACTGCTCCAAAAGCATTTGGCTATGACACTAATGCACCAATGCGTGTTCCCTTTCCTCAATAACCTTTCCTACATAAATACATCCTTCCACTGTTGTGAAGAGTCATATTTAATTTTGTACTTTTGACAGAATTATATAACAAAACTATTACATAATATAGAGTTATTTTATTAATGGTGTCTCTTCATCCTCTCTCTCTCTCTCAATCCTCTATTTTCTGGGCTACTCAGCATTTGTATAAATTTTTTTTTTTAATCTGAGCTGCTTTTAAATTTTAAATACAGTATAGCTTTATTCAAGAAATCTTGTCCCAAGAGAATATACCATCAATGTGATCAAATTGTGCGCTAATAGCTTCAAAAGCTGTGTTGAACTTCATTCTCTTTATCAGCAGCTAGACAAGTCACAGGTTTATATTCAAGCACTCATTCAAAAGAAATTGTCTTTTCTATATCAACAACTATGAAGCGTTCACAGGAACTAGTGTGGTGAACGTTCAACATAATGTAAAGTGCTATTTAACGAAAAAAAGCATTGAATTATTGATGCTGTGAAATGTCCCATAAGGACATACTTATGACATTTGTAAGGAATCTCCAGCGTCTGCACTTTTTTAATGATAAGTCAGTTTTCTGCCATTATGTAAAGAAATGATTTGCGGTGAAGCATCTCACAAACGATGAATAGAGCTGGTTAAATGATGTTACATTTATTGATTAGTGAGCATTTATAATCAGTGATGGATTGCTGTGTGCAACAAAACACTCCATGAGGTGCTGGTATGGGAAATTCTTCAGCTCCAGGGAGGCAACAGTCAATCTGCAATATTTTGCCACATCAAATTAATTGCCACCTTCATTAATTAATTTTATCTAAACAAGGCCGTCACTGACTTTGTGTCAGGAAGTGATTTATTTTTTTTCTTTAATAGGAAAAAGCATCTAATCAAAGGTTTCTTTCAGAATATAAATCATTACCAAGTGAGACCTTAATCAATCAGACCACCAATCATGTGCATTTCCTCTTGCTGGAAACATTGAACTCATACCCAAACTGTATTCATTCTGCACTGTATTACTGTCAACACGCAGGATGTGCAGTATGGTGGACTTTTTCACTGGGAAAATGAAACAAAACAAAACATTCTTCTTTGAATACTGATTTTTTTTTTCCTGTAGTACAGAAACAATGTAATAATTTAGAAAACACAGATAAGGCAGAGGCCTTAATATTCCCTCTAGTCTATATTGGTAAAAAAAAAAAATATGTATACACACCAGAATGTAGCTGGGAATATACTGTAAAATATTTGAGAAGAAAGATTTGAGGTAAAAAAAAACATGTACAACCTGCATGCGAATGCTCTTATCAACCCATTTTGTCCCTCTAGCATTTGCAGTAGCTAGTTGTTAATGTTGTGAGTTTCACCTACAGCTATAGACACCTGACATGACCACATTTTCTCTATAGGGGACATTCTACTCTTAGTCATGTGACTAATACAGTGTTAGCTAAGGGCTGTGCTGCTGCCTGTGGTACTCTCTCGCACTGTAGCTCACTCGAATGATGTATACACTACACAGACCTGGACTTGTATGGGTCAGACTGTACGTTCACTATTTCACAATGTACAATGACAGATGCAACTTAAAACAGTATAATGGTCAAGTCAATAAAGTTTGGACAGAAATGGACACTTCCCCAACAGTTGGGCAAAACTGAGTGGAAAAGAGGGAGAGCAATGAAAAAAAAAAATGCTGCTGTAAATTATTTGTTTTGGCATGTATTCCAATGTTCTAATAAATGTCTCTTGTAAGAACTTGAGATTGAGACTGGCCTATTTCCTCGGCAGAATTTTTATTTGTTATTATATTCATATTCAGCAGGGGAATAAATGGATCCACTACCAAGCACATCTCCCAGGATGGATTGCAGGATAGTAAAGGCTTGGATTTAATGGACAGCTTAAACATGTGGCAAATCTGGACAGGAATTCCTCAAAAAATATGGTACTGGAACCAAAAGTAACCTAATGAGGATATGTATCTCAGTATTCTCACAAAGAAAGTTCCACATATTCAGGGCTTTTACAGGATTTTAAGTTTCATTTCCATATGCAGTTTAACGAGGTTGTCTGGGTTTCTGGTTTTAAGCTCTCCACACATGAACTTTTTATTAAGCATAAAGAAAACAGTGAGATAGACAATATGGACTGAAACCTGTTGTATTTTAGCACCTTTTAACCATAAATGTAAATAAACTACAATCAGGCAAAGATTCGTTTTAACGTTTAATCCAGACCTAATGGTTTAATATAAAAAAACTTTTTTAGTTTATCTTTCGAGACTCCAACACAACCCTCTGCTCCACCATACCATTTTACACAAGTCATGCTTAATTTATTTGTTTGAAAATCAGCCATTTAGGCTTTTTTAATAATTATTTTTAATGCAAAATCACTTAAGAGAGATGGAATTTGGTGCTTAGACTCCTAATGGACTACAAGATTAAGAAGTAGCAATGAATATATTAGCATAACATCATCAAATCAGATAATCAATTAAAAAAATAAAAAATAAAATCAATTATAATAAAAAGATAGTTAGGTTTCAAGATGCTCCATGAATTATATATGTAGGCGAAATGTTTGAGGTAACAATTATATATATATATACTATGGAGCGATTGAGAGTCCTATGAGTTGATGTGCAGAGGGGAGTGTTATTTCAACAAAAGCCCTCAAGGCATGCATTAATAGTGCAAGGTTAAGAGAGGTGTAACGTGTGTGCTTTTTGGCTGCTTGAGAAACAGACCAGCTGCTGCATTTTGAACCATCTGTTTATGATCGAAGGTCAGCCAGGAAGTCACAGTAGTCCGGTTATGAGATGATGAAACCCTGGATTAAGAGTTGAGCTCCACACTGTGACAGCTATAGTATAGAATGTTTGCCTGCTGAACAAATAGGATAGAAGGTTTTGTTGGATTTAACGTCATGTTACTCGATTTTTAAATTGGTTCATTGTTTCGTACATTACCCACAATTCTGTTCTACCTGCTAGTAGTGTTGAGAGTGGAAATTAGCTTTAGGATCATGTCTACCTAAAGAGGTGGTGCAGCAGTGCTTTAGTATTTTAGCTTGTTTAGCTCTCTCATGTCAATATCATGCTAATATCGTGATGGCGCGATTGAGCTCATCATCTTGTATGTCAAATTCTTGGCCATAACTCAGTGCAACAACATTGTGAAGCTGAATTACATTCTGGGATTTTGTGTTCAGTGTTTTTACCGGGTAATCTTTTTGGACTTTATATGACTTTAAATTTCTGAAAATTGGGGAGGAACAAAAGAAGCTTTTGCTTGAATTCTCCTCTTACATGTATTTGTAAATTCAGTTTTATTGAGTTTCACAAACCTATAATTCTACTGTTTAGTTTTCTTTGGAGTCTGATTCCATATAATAATTGATCAAGTACAACAAATGGTAGCAGTAGTCTGTCTTGTTTGTATATATAAATTATAAATAACTTTATATGGTTTTATCTTTTCAATACTATTTTAAAATAATAATAGAATAATAAGAAATGCACTACTGCCAAAGCTTCACATGCATCTAAAAGTGCATATACACGAGAATCATCAGCTCAAATTTTTTTCATTTAAAAAACCTGGTTTTCAGAATACACATTACTAAGGATGAGGCAAGGCTGCCATCTGGTGGTCAACCATGTTATCACACGTCTCAATAAAATATTGCGAATTCTTGCTCGCCCCCTGTAGTTCTATCCAAGTATAGCACCTATAAACGAGGTCCGGTTTGACTTTATTGACGTCTAGTGTTAACAGTGATTTTCATACCTCATACTGAGTATTATGGTTTTCTGGAGAGAATCGTTTATTTGTAGAGTATGACCATGTGTGTGTTCTTATAATAGAAGCATACCCAAGCATGAATATTTATGGAGCACATCTGGGAACCCCAAGCGTTCAGTGAACTAACCTGTTAAATGACCTTTGACTTTGGAGAAGCTTCACCGGTGCTCTACACTGGTGATGTAGCTTTACATACTGGCTCATTGTTTTGGATTTGTTGACGTACTTTTATTAGAACGTGAAAGCCCATGTGTGTAAAAAAAGACCTCGCGATCATGGTTCATAGGAAGCATCATACTGCATTGGCATTTCTTTACTCCATAAACAAGGCTACATGCCACTGACACAAAAAATACACAATGAATAGCATTCCTGTATCTCAGCCTGGATTTATCCAGGAGTATAGAATATTATGTATATATTGGGTAATTTAACACTATTACTATTACTACTACTACTAAAACTACTACTATTACTACTAACACTACTAATATTACTAATAATATTACTACTAATATTACTAGTACTAGTATTACTGCTAACACTACTACTATTACTACTATTACTACAAATATTACTACTACTATTACTACTACTGCTATTACTACTACTAAAATATATAAGAAAAAGAAGAATGATGATGATGATGATGATGATGATGATGATGATTACAAGGATTATTATAAGGAACAAACCTGAGACAAAGAGGTTTGTTAAAAGTGCAATACAAATACAAATTAATTGAAACGAATGTTGTTAATGATGATTAGAATGTTTTTTTTTAAATATTTAATTGATTTTTTTTTTTTTTTTTTTTATTAAACACATGCCTGCATAGATGATGATGATAATGATGATGATGATGATGATTTTATTATTATTATTATGATTATTATTATTTTATTATTATTATTATTATTATTATTATTATTATTATTATTATTATTATTAATGTACTTAAATTATCTTAGATCATTAAATCTGTATGATTATTATAAAACCTGTATATGAATATTATCTCCCATAATTGTGGTTTTTATTGTATTGACCTGTGTCTTGAGTATTGTAATTCTTTACAAAGCAAATTGGCAACATTTTACTATACAGTATGGGACTCATATGAAACATAGAGTCATTTAAGACATATTGTCCAATAAAGCATCTTATCTTTACTTTAATTAGTGTTTCTATATTTGTTTAATAATTAGTCATTACATTTGCAACTTATACAAGATATACAAAGAGTTGATATTGTATAAATGACATCTCATTGTATGTGATCATGAAACACAGAAACTTAAACATCCAGTTTACTATTGAATGAATGTTTATTAATGAGTTAAATATAGGAGGAAATGAGGAAATATGCTCATCATATTAATTACACAACAACACATTATACCTTTTATTCACTAATAGTTATACTTAATGCTGTAGAACATCTGCAAAGCAAGTTAGGTCCGTTTAACTTTTGTTACAGCAGTTATAAAAATACGTTTCTTCAGCAGTCTGTTTATTATCTTCCCTTATTCGGTAGTTATTATGAAGAAAAGAATGTAGTCTTTAATAATCTTGGAGCAAACCTGCAAGTAAAAAATCATAAACTACTAGAACAAGTGTATTCATTCAGGATAAATCTAATGTCAATGCTGATGTTCTGGAAAATCCATTAACACCTTCTAACCAACCAGAATCAAGCATTTGACTCTGCTTTCATACTGTATAACAGTGGTCCCCAACCCCCGGGATGCGGACCAGCACCGGTCCGTGGGTCAATTGGTACTGGGCCGCACAGAAAGAATACATAACTTACATTATTTCCGTTTTATTTATTATCTGATTCTGAACGATGTTTTATTTTGGAAAATTACCAGATTCTCTCCACCTTGAGACGGATGATCCCCTGTGGCGACCCCTAATAGGAGCAGCCAAAAGAAGAAGTAGAAGAGAGTGGAGTCTCTCCACCACATCTGTCTGTAACTCACTCTTGAAGCATGTCAGGATGTTTGCCTCAGTCACATGTCTTACCTACGTCCCCTACCTTCTTAAAGGGGCTCTGGCCGCTAACACATAATACATTACCGCTAAATTGAAACCCCCAAGCTAGCAAAATGAACAAAAAACAACACAGTGGATTCACGTTTATTATTATATTTAGAAAATACCAGTTTTTATGCCGGTCGTATCATTTTATTTTCTTGTATTTCTCCGCCACACCTTAAAGGCCGGTCCGTGAAAATATTGTCCCACACAGTGTTGGGCAGTAACGCGTTACTAGAACCGGTAACGCGTTATTTTTTACAGTAATTAATACTGTAACGCGTTACTTTTAAAAATAAAGTAACTTTGTTACCGTTACCGTATGGTGCGTTACCCGTTTTTTAAATGAATTAATTTCGGCTGAAGTGTAGACTACAGCCTAACCTGCTTACAGCAGCGTCGCATTGTAGGATTGGTGCATGAACCACTGTATACACGAAGAAAACGCGCTGTGGGCGTGTCTCCATTTATTCAGGTCTGTGTGGCAGTAATGGCGAGTCGAGGCGAGAGCAAAACGAGTTTCTCAAAGTGGAAATATGCTCATTATTTCACTTTAGCTGAGTATAAAGACAAAAACTTTTATGTCAAACGTAAGCTGTGTCTTTCTGGTTCGAAGCTCGTATCTACTGCGATAAACAGCAACTCCAATCTGTTGAAGCTCCTCCAGGACCTCCATGCCTGAGGAGCTAGAAGCTAGAAGCTAGAAGCTAACCCGGTGTTCTACATTGTTGATAGTTTTCATACTTCAGCTGTGAAAGGAACATGTTTAAGAGCTCAACACAACAGCAGAAGCCACTTTAGTTTTTGATTGTGAATATATTATTCAGCTTGTTTTGTTGTTTATTTCAGAAATCCTTGTGATATATTCAGTTTGTTCTGGTCTGACTTCAATAAAATAGTGTTTAAAAATGACTTTGTGTTTAAGTCAGTTTTGTGTTTGTGTAGACCATAACGCATAAAAGGGCATTAATGGAAACATTAAAAAACATTCTTTTAAAAAGTAACTAAAAAGTTACTTTTAACAGTAACGCATTACTTTTTGGTGTAAGTAATCAACAAAGTAACTAAGTTACTTTTAGAATGAAGTAACGAGTAACTGTAACGAGTTACTCTTTTTTAGTAACTAGCACAACACTGGTCCCACATGTGTCTAATCCGGTCCGTGGTGCAAAAAAGGTTGTGGACCACTACTGTATACTGTAAATGCACCCATATTAGTAAAGACTTCATGTTTATTAAGGGGCGTCATTACTGAAGTGTTAGCAGAGATATTTTGAGTTCTGTAGTAATGTAGACAGGACGAGTGCTCACAGATGTAACCGACCCAGTATAAATGATCTAATCCAAAGTTATTGCTATTCATTATCTAAGACTGTTGTAAAGATACCATATGTCTGTTTAAGAATGTGTTTTTGTGAAAGTCCAGAAAGTGTGAACAATGCTCGACAGGCATGTGCTGAACATCTGCTCACACACTCACACACACTCACGTACATACACACAGCGTGATTTACACTCCGAGCGATGCATCCAGGTTCAGAGATCAAGCCCTCTTCTTCTGTGATAAGGGTGTGTAGAAGCTCAATGAGGCAGAGAGATGACTGTTGATCACTGAGGATAGCAGGGTTCACTGATGCACGGCGAGACAGACATATGCAGAGACTCATCTCATTGGTGGTGAGTGATTGGATTTGTGGCACGGGGTGAAGCGTTGAGTTGAACACCTACATGAACTGTGACGTTTTTCAAATTCCTGCCTGAAAAACGTTCACAGAGTTACCTTTAATTGTACCTTCATCATTTTGGCTGTCATTCCACACTGAAAGTCTGTGTAGAAAGTGTTTTTCTTATGACTCTGAAAGCACCAAGATGACACTGCAAAGTGAAAAATTGCTTGAGACTGATGTGGATGATGCTGAGAACAAGTGAGAACTCATCCCCCTTTGTAAATGAGTTATTCTTGACAATTTCTTATTAATGCTGTTTTTTCTATACATAGATTAGATTGGGTTATACAGGTAGGCATCTTTTAGTGGAATGCACTTTTCTCATTACTTTAAAATATTTCATATTGCTTCTGGATGAAATATTTTCTAGATATTATTAGCATTGTATTTTATGATGGAAAAAAACATATAGTATGAAGGCATTTCAAGGCCACCAAATAAAAATGAATGAAGGTTGATTGGGCTGACTATTCAATCTATTGCATTCGGGCTGCATTCCTGATGTCATGCCATCCGTGTGTTTTGAGAGTAAATGTTGTTGAGGATGTTTCTGCATGCAGATTGCACAGTGACAGTGACTGACTTTGAATACTCATATTGTGTTTCATCATACCGGCAATTCTGCACTGCTTTGACATTTTGTGAGAGTAAACAGCATTGGTGAGTGTATATGTGTGTGGGTGTATTTGTGTGCGTAGGTGTATTTTGTGTGGGTTGACAGGCTGAGCTAAAACACTAACCTCGAATAGAGTGTCACATCAGCCCTCTCTTTCTGTGTCTGTTTGCAGAGGGTTGCCCTTGGAGAGGCTGTGTGAAGTGTTTGGATATGACAGCCTATACGGGTATGGTTTAGGGTGTGCACGAGAAGAGAGTGCTTTATAATAATTTCCAGACACTCAGAACAGTATGGCCCTCTTTATGTCCTGCTCAAGGGCACTATGTCCTGAAACAGCAAAGGAAAATTGGGGGAAAGTTGCCAGGTTTCGAGCGTGCCATGCGCTCCGGATATTGAGCTCTAATGGCTGGGGCTTTGTGGTTATTAGCTTTGGCACTGTAACATTTTACTGAGCTTTGCTATCTAGAATCCGTTCAATATTAAAGATAATCAAAAATGGATCTCTGAATCAATAAGGTTTTCCTGAATGACTTTTGTATTAAGCTTCATGAAACCTTAATAGCTTTTTCTAAATTTCTTTTGTAAGAATTTTTTTTTTCATTCATCAAACTTTACTCCATATTCTCCATAATGTCTCTGAGTACCTGCTCATAAAAGCATCATAGGATTTTGCTAATGTTTAATTTCTACCTAAAGACAGCGACGCAGCAATACTTCAGTCCTATAGTCTGTCCAGCTTTCTCTACTACTTCTCTATACATTTGATAATCAGGTCCGGTTTCAAAGCTTCCTACTAATACTCCCTGCTGTAACTCAGTACAACTGGGTCATGTAGCTATATTGCGTTTTGGAGTGTAGTATTTGGTGTCTCCTCTCCTATTGCATGCCACTGTAACTGAATTATCAATGTTCTCCCGTCATGTAAATGCAAAAAAAAAACCTAGCACTAACCCCCACGCACTAAGCCTATCACTAATATTTAAATATGGAAATATGGAAATATAAAATGCGTTTCACCATGAACCATTGTTTTTTCCAGATTTAAATCCAAAGATGTATCAAGGTTAAAACAACACATCCATCACAATCCTTCAAACTATTTTTCAAAATTGTGCTGCGCTATAAAGACCTGCCTAATCCAGAGAACATTATGCAACAAAAGCATTAAAAAAAAACTTCTTCTGGAAATGCAAACATTTGTCGGGACTCAAGGTCGCAGAAACATAACACAGGAGAACTCTCATCAGACTTTTGACCCTGGATAATCCTTATGTCATCGGATCTAATCCTGACCTCTGAAAGACCAGTGCAGCGTGAGGTCATGGAGCATTATTGAGCCAAGACTCGTCCTCTCTCTCCTTTTCTTTATATCTTTCCATTCAAGCATTTCAAAGATTTTAAGATTTAGCAAATTAAATATTTCACAAGACGAAAGTAAGCTTCACTTAGCTTCGTTTGTGTAGTATTATAGCTCGCTCTTGTTCTAAGAAGTCTGTTGACATGTTTTCATTATCTTTGTACCAAGTACTGGAAGGTGCCAGAGGTTATCACTGATCTCTCTGAACAGACCAAAAAATTCCACCATAAATAACAGCACAGGTCTTGCCCTGGAATCCTTTATGCACATCACATACAAATAAAGTACCTTGCAATCCTGAGAAAGCTCTACCATTCTATTCCACGAGAGCCAAAGAAGTGCTTTATGCTTATGGGAGTATCATCATGCTCAGATTATTCATATACACTACACATTAAATACAGGCAAAAGCAGATAAAGTACCTGTGATTAACAGTCTTTTCTATATTATCAGTTTTTACTACTTTTCTTAAGGGTTTGCACTTTTGTAGTCCAAAGATAAAGCCTATGCAGAGAATAAACACTTTAGTTAAAGAAGATAGAGCTATTCTAATGGAAACACCATATAAACACCCAAATATTAATTGAAAGAAATTGGCAGGAAGAAAGATGCTTTCCAAGGAGAATGTACTAGCATGGTGGATAAATCGTTGTTGCTTTTGTTGGTTAGAAATCAGACGTTCACACATGTTCATTTCATAGGCATTTGAAGATTTATTAATGTTGAACAATGGAATTTACTGGATGCAATTTTTAATCGCAAACCCTGTATGTTAGATTACAATTGAAGAAATCAGGGTTCCTGTAAATCTAGAACCTATGTTAGTAACAATAAGGGTGAGGCGACACTCGTTCATAGTGAGAAATACAGCGTGGATTCAGGGCCATTTATAGGCTTTTTGGCACCCTAGGCACGTTTCCATTTGCCCGACCCTCTATGGCTCCACCCCACACCATACAAATTATTTGTAAACGTCCATAAAAATTGGTAAAAAAACTATTTAACACAACTTATAGTGTAATATGCAAGTATGTAAATGTGTACTGCATATTAACCTTCAGCATAAAATCAGGTAAATAATTTGAATGAGAGCGGGCAAAGGCGGCAGTGGGGCAGGGGGTGCTCACTAGCCCCCCAGCTGGTTGTGACCTACTTGGTTCATTTATGGGAGGTGAAAGAACCTAGAGAGCATACTGCATGAGGAGACATGAGGAAAACATGCAAAACTGCAAATTGAGAGTAACCTGAGCTGAAGATTGTACTGGATATCCAAAAGCTGTTGCGATTGATATTTCAAAGTCTGACCTACTGTATGACCCAAGAATTCTCTGGCACAGTGGAACAATAAGTACACTTGCTGCCTCACAGGCCCAAGGTCCCGGGTTCAATCCTGACCTTTTTGTCAGTGTGGGTTCTCTGGTTTCTTCTCACCTCCCCAAACATGGCAAATCAACGATATTTGCAGGTCTGTTGAAAGTCCTTTTTGATATTCAAAGCACAAAGAGTGATCATTATATATATCCGGTTTCTAGTTGCTCGAAGTTTAAAAGTCTCTGTTCTAGCAGTGTTGCAGCTCTGGTGGTCTGGCTGGGCTTTTGGGTAAAGCCATTGTTTTAGTCTCACCAGTCTAACCAGTTCAAAGAGCATTACAGCTGGACTGCAAAGCTTTGAAGAAATTATATTGTTTTTTTTGTGATAAATTTGTATAGATTTCACATTAACACACACACTTTTGTCTTATTCTTTGTATTTATGTCAGGACTGTCTTACTTGGCTTAAGGTAAAAAAAACTGTATGTCTTTAAAATAAAACAAAAATACTTGCAGTTTTTGTAAATTAATCAAAATCTAAGTTGTCAGATATTACTATCTTTGTGTGGACACTGCTTCCACTGACACAATAACACACACATGAAATATGCGTATGGCAGGAATATCATATAATTTTACTGCTTGGACCCCCTCAGTGTTTCTGTGTTGTGCTTCTGCTCTCTGTAAGCACATGGTAACCCCATCATCGTAACACGTATCCCATTACAGGTTTTCATTTCTGTTCTGAAGTTCGCTGTTTATTTTAGGTGTGTCGAGATCTGAAGCCCCAGACATTTTCTCTACAGTTTACAGTGTGTTTAGTTCCCTCTAAGGGAAAGGAAATGCAGCAGAATTATGCTTTTATTTCTAATAAAAAGAGGTTCTGATAATAAGGAAAATCAAAGCGCTTACCATCCCGAGAGTCTGCCGCGTTCTAATTCTATCCTGATTTGTTTCACAGCACTTGCGACACATCTTAAGGTAAACCCCATAGAGTCTATAATGTAACCACAATCGGATTTTTTTCTTATAATCTCACCCAATGAGCAGCCACTCTAATTGTGCAATGTCAGATTGAATTTGAGGTAATACCGCCATGGCTGTGGATTGGCTCTGTGAAATGGAAACGAGGTATACACTTCAGTTGCTGGTTTTCCTGACCTTATTAAGCAACCGTATGTCTCGTTAAGCACTCAAGCATAGATGACGGCTGATGGTTCCCATTCTACTCTGCTTTTGTGGGTTTTTACTTTTTTTTTTGCTCTGCTTTGTTCAAAGGCAGAGTTTAGGAGAGGGTTGATGTTTTTGCTCTCTAAAACAATCACCTTTTTGTAGCTGTTCACTCAAGAAGCTTTTCTTTCCGATTCAACAAGCAAGATATTCTTTACAATCATGAAATATATTGTATATATATGTTTCATCGTGACTGACCTGCTTAGACATTGACATTTACCTTTGCTTGGACTAGCTTGGTTAGATCCAGATGGTAGTAGACTTCTGTTGATTGTAACGGTAAATAGATCAAAGTTCGCCTTAAAACAAGAGCAGGACGTAGTGATTAAACTTGATAGCCACAAAGCCATAAAGTGTGAAAGGTCATTATTGCTAATGAGTGTTTCAGACACACCATTCACCTTATTCCCATTTCAGCCATATCGGTAGTGACATCATGCAGGCTATAACCATAGTATATGGAATAACTAAAGAGTGGAATGAAAGCTTTTGTAAATATTGATAAATAGTAAAAAAAAAAAAGGAAAGCCAACCTGTTTATTGTGAGCTTGGGTAACTATCTATATAACAAGTTTCCACCATGTCTATTTGGGTTTCCTCTTGGTTTTCCAGTTTCCTCCCAGCTTCCCAGTAGTTAGACTGGGACTTTTTGGTCTATATTCCTACCTCGCACTAAGTATTACTCAGATTGGCTCTATTTCTCCGTACCACCATGGACCTTACATGCATAATAGAATGTTGAATGAAATACCTGGTATGAAAAATTTGACAGATATTGAGGGTTAAGGGTAATTGTTTAATCTGGTAACATAGTAACAAATCAAGCTTTCAGCTCAGAATAAATTGTGCTTGCAGTGTCACTTGTATCTGAATTTAATTATTAGATAACGTGGTACATCGCCAATATGCAGTTTTTAATGAGGATGCATTCGGCAGTAACACCATGCCAGAGGCAAGATCAAACATGCAAACTAACTGTTTTCAATTGACCTGCAACATGAGATGTGTTAGTTGACTGTAATCTTTCCACCCCGAAGCCCTCAGTCGATCACTAAAGCTTGACATGTGTACAAGCATGTAGCAACTGGATATCACTCAGAAATGTGTTAACAAATTTCAAGAAAGACTACATCCTTGACATGAGCTAGTGGATTGTCAGTGGTCAATGCTGAGGCTATTTGGCCACATTAAAATATGTTATTTACTAGAATTTTGAATACAGAGCTGTATTCATGCAACTTGCAATTAATTACACATGTTTCTGACACCAGCCTTACTAGTTCACTCTGGTCAAATGGACAGCAATTTTTTATTTCAGAATGGCTTTACATAGTTGACCATTTGCTGACAATGAAATGCACACAGAGCAGATAAGTTTGCTCTGTTTTGACATGTACAGCATGTTATCTCTCCACTGACAGTTGTAATACGGGTTTTGAAAAATGTACTTTCACTTTTAAGGTTCTACCAAAACTCAAATAATTGGAATAGGGCTGTGATCAGTTGTGTTAACATTGTGGAGTTGTAGTTGTGTTAACATTATGTGGTAATTTGAGCCAAGAGTTTGGGAATGAGAATTTTGTTCATGTATGTAATTTCATAAAACACATTGATTTAGTGAAAATCCCTTTGTGTTGGTTGCACAGTTGATTAAATGTGAATAATAAGTGTTAAAAAAAAAAATGTCTGATTTCAACCAAATAGTGATGTGATCATTGCAGAAATGCTAGTTTGATTTTGTATGCACAAAGCGCAGTTCACACGCATTACACACTTTTATTGTTATTACAGCCTTTCATTTCTGTGCGTCAGTAAGGTCATCTGACTCTCATGAGCTTTGAAGAAAAAATTAGCACACCTCCATAAAAATCATTTACATACTGTTTCATCCCCCTTTATTCCATCTGACATCATTCAAATGATTATACTTTATAAATTACCCTCGACATGCCCACAGAACATGCACAATTTATCCAACTGCATGCACAAATGAATGCTGCTAATTTCAGATCTCAGGAAATTGGACTCTAAATGTGGTCACAAAACAAAATACAATTAAAGATTTCATATTTAAAGTAAAATCATTCTTTCTCTAAGACTAAGGGAGACTGAGGGAGTATTAATGTGTCATTCTTACAATCCTACTGGTTACCTGACTGTGTAGACAAGTGACTATAAAGTACCGGTGGGAATCAGAGATATTTAATAAGCCACATAGCATCCATCTGTACGAGTGATGAGGCTCTAGTGTTATATAACGGCCAGATAACACACATCACTGGAGCTATGTAAGTTCTAAACTATTTCACCATGTGTAGCACTTTCTCATCTGTATTCATCATCACGCTTATGCTCTCCCACACACAGACACACACACACACACACACACTGCTTCAAATAATTTTTCTAATAAAAGAATGTTAACTTATTGAGAAAATGATTTTCTCCAGTCTAGGAACTGTTAATCAAATAAATGCATGGATCATTATGTCATATATACATTCCTGAGTGCTAATAATTTCAGACTGAAAAAAGGATTTCCACAAATGTTATTTCTTATAGGTAAATGAGTCTACTGTAGAATTGCCCTAAAATAAAATACAAATAAAATAAAAAAAACAAAATTCCAAAACATTTTCCCCTGAACACATTATCTGAAAGTCTTCTGTGTTCTGAAATCTATATTATATATCTATATAATATTTTTATATCTCGATATGAAGATAACTGAATATACTGTAATAAGAATAGTATGTTAGTATGTTACACAATATCCGACAGTTTCCTTCAGACTGGTTTGCTGTGCATTTTTTCCCTTAATTTTCTAACAAGAATTTAAATTTTTAACAGGCAATAATTATTACTCAGTATTTTTATAATTATTATTATTATTATTATTATTATTATTATTATTATTATTATATTATTATTATTATTATTATTATTATTATTATTATTTACTGTTCAACTATAATAAAATCTGTATCTTCTTTCGGCTGCTCCAATTACTACACTGGATCATCTGTCTCCATACCACTCTGTCTTCTATATCTGCCTTTTTTAAACCTACCAACTGCATATCTTCCCTCACCACATCTATAAACCTCCTCCTTGGCCTTCCTCTTTTCCTTCCATCTCCATTATCAGCATTTTCCTACCGATATACCCCATGCCTCTATTCTGCACATGACCAAACTCAGGCTGCAGCTATCGATTATTTAAGTAAATGAGTATTCTACCGATTAGTCCATCATTTAATGGAGTAATCGGGTAAGTACTTTTAATTCATTAAAAAGCAATACTAAATATACAAGAGAAAATAATACGGGTCTCTGGAAATAAACAAGTAATTCTTATCCTTTTTTTAGAAAAATTTACATTTTTATTGCTAAAATTGCAATCTGTGAAAACTGTGAAAAAATGCCCAGTTAGTGCATTTAATATGCCATATTACATCAAAATGCAAATACAAATATATAAATAAAAAAATCATAAATAAAAATATAAAAATCTATTTTAAATTACTTTTAAAAAGCCACTGTATTGTGGTTTTTTTTTTTTTTTTTAGTTTGAGATGATTCCAAACTTTGAAAATGTGTTCTTCAGCCTGAATCGTTATCAAACGTGATGGGAGAAAGTGTGCAGCTGTAAGTAAACTCTGAGCCCTGTGTACACACAACGTGAAAACATAGAAAGCGAGATTAGGAATTTGCAACACAGGTAGTGCACAATGTCACATTTATAAATGAGAGCGGTCCAGAGTTTAGCGGGTAGTGCATTGGTAATAATGGTCCGTGAGGAAACACAGTGCTCCTTGTGTAGTTAAATGGACTAAAAGAAACATCAAGGTAAATAAATTGTAATCAAATTACTCAAGTTACTCTAGGAATCGTTTCAGCCCTAGACCAAACCATCTCAATCGACCTTCTTTTACCTTGTCTCCAAAACATCCCAACTACGTGAACAAAACACCAAAACTACCAGGGCACTGACAATATGCATCACTTCATTCTAAAACACCATGTACACATATTTACTACTTGGAATAGCAAATTGAAAAAAAAATTTCTGGGTGGGAGGAAAACTGTAACACACATGGTAAACCCAAACAGACATTGGGAAAACACGAAACATCACACAGTCAGAAATTCAACCTCAGGTTTAAACCTGGGACCCCGAGGCTATGAGATTGCAATGTTCTCTGTTGTTCACCACTACTTCTCTAAACACTAATGATTGGTGCCATTACTATACTATATATGATATTAACTATGACATAATGTTTTTCTTTGTATTGTAATTGTCGATCTTCCATTTTTTTTTAGCTTTTGAAGCTTGTAACATTTTTCAATTTGACCAGAATGAAGTTTCTTGAGTAACTGGAAATGCAAAACAAATTAAAGTAATGGTTGTAGTAAATAATGGTGAAAAATATATTGCCATGGCAGCCTACAAACATGATCACTATGGACTATGATTTCCATTATTTACTCTCAACAATACATGCTGGGTCCCTGGTGGTCTAGTGGTTAGGATGCGGCGCTCTCACCGCTGCGCCCCGGGTTCAATTCCCCGGTCAGGGAACCAACCCCGGCCACTCTTAGTGCCGGTCCCAACCCCGGATAAATGGGGAGGGTTGCGTTAGAAAGGGCATCCAGCGTAAAAACGTGCCAAATCAAACATGCGGATGATCCGCTGTGGCGACCCCTAATGGGAGAAGCCGGAAAAAAGTTTACTCTCAATAATACATGCTCAGTCATCGGATTTCTATTCATGTAAATTTGTTCCCAATCACACCCATGACACAAACAAACAACAGCTATTCAACCAAATGAGAAGTTTCAGTAAGTGCATTCTTTCCCCGGTTAATGTTGTTTATCTTGCTAATCTGGTTTTGATGTTGTTTTGCAACCTTTTTTTTTTACATAGACTGGTTTTGCTGTTTGACTATTCTCCAAACTTGACTTTGCTGTTCATGTTCTGGATTGTTTACCTGATTTACATAAACATCACTTTCAACTGTGTTTGCATCCTGACAGGTACATTTTGGCCCAGATTGTTTCTTCTAGGCTGAAAGACTTTTAAAGGTGAAATGATGTACTCTACTCAGGATTTTTAGTACGTGAAATTCTCAAATAATGCTGTTAAAAGTTCACTCACGTACAATCCTTACATTTTCTTACACAGATCACACAGTGGGATATGAATATAGAGTTCATGTATGAAAACACATTTTGTCTTTAATATCTATCCCTATTTAGTAATTTTCTAAAACAAGTGAAACCATTTTAAAATTTTCAGCAGCACAGTCTGCAAATGTTTATAAACTTTGTCCAAAATGGATTCAAATGTTTTTAACAAAATAGATAAGATGTCAAATTGCTAAAAGTTTAGTAAGAAATGTTATATTGAACAAAATCAGAACAATAAAGATCGCAAAGAATGTTCTGGATCAGAAAAGAACCATGACTAATGGTTGTTCGGCATTGTAAAAATTCAATTTGAATATTGCATTAAAGGCCCACACAGCTAAGCACTCTTCATGAGTCATTCTTGGCTCAACTAAGTGCCAAGGAAGTAATTAAAAAAAAAAAGTAAGAAAAAAACGGCTCCTACAAGGTCCCTTAAATGCTTCGGATGATTAACAGTTTAATGTACTTAATGGGTTTTACTAGAAACTTTTCTGCTGATTGATTCTAGTATAAAACCTTAGAAGTTTCCAAAAGGAGACGTATACATCAATAAAAGGTGAAACTAAATCATGGCTGTGTGTATCATAAAAGACCATATACTGTAGCTATATTTTATATGTATTAGCAACAAAATTCAGTTCCATATGCACAGAAAGACCAATTTACCTTACAAAACGTCATAAGGTTTAGTTTTTAGTCTCCCTCTGGTCCAGTTTGGTTTAACAGCACCTATTCTAAGTCTTAGTCTAATTATAAGCAACAGATTGTGAACATTTTTGTGCCACTACCTGCTCCCACTTACTACTTGCCTCTCACTTTATATAGTCATACACCAGCACGGTCCAAGGTCTGCTAATATACTAAAGAATTTGATTCAATAAGGAAGTCAGAAAAACCCTATACTAGCCACTGATGCTTTCATTTGTGTGGTCACACACATGCCATGATAGGAGTTTAAAAATATTCCACATGGAATCATCATGACAACTGGAATTTTCTACCAAATGGTTCTGGACTTGGTATGTGGTCTGAGGTCATCATGGTTAAACTACAAAGAGTAACAGTTGGCACGATCCAAGCACTTAGACTAGGCATAAAGTCACTCTTATTGTCAAAATGTTCACAATTTATTGGGAAAAGCCCACTTTCCCCCATTTTTATGAAATCCAGTTGTGAGAAAATATAGAAACTCAGTCTGTTAAAAAAAAGAAGCTTTAAATAGGCAAAAGTAATTTAGTTCCCAAAGAGGGTTTGGCTTGGAACATTCTCTTGAAGTGTAACCTTCTGCTGCAGGGATTTACATTAAAAACTTTTTAAGGCTGTTTGTTTAAGGTTCTAGATTAAACGTTGGTTAAGTCTGGATAAGAGCATGTTGCAAATATAATTAAGATGAAAATCATAGAATGTGGTTCAACTTTGCATAAAATTATACTTTTGGAAGTAAATCTCTGAGTTATGGTATCAAAACTTTACTATATGTATGTCTACAGCTCCTGCTAAAAAACAGCTATGAAGTCATTATGCCATCATAGAAATTCTAATGTTTTTAACCACAAATACCACTACAAACCATCAAATAACATACAAGCATTACCAAATGGGTTCCACTGCATAGTTTGTCTGGTGTGTATGATTAAATAATTACAATCAAACCAAATAAACATTTTGGAATCTTTATGCTTAATTATGTCATTTTGGTGTCCAGTAGATACCTACTGTATATGTGATCTAAAAGTTGCCAAAGTTTTCCTATTTGTCCTTATTGTTATACATTAGACATAAGCTGCCCCCACTACTTAAAGGCAGCAAATTGACATTAGAGAGGCACATGGATCATTACAGTTTCCATTAGATCCAATACAGTTCCCATTATAACCATTAAAACCCTTAAACATTCTATGATGGTTTCTACTGTGCATTTATTTCTGCAGGGGTGTGTGAGTGTGTGTGTGTGTGTGTGTGTGTGTGTGTGTGTGTGTGTGTGTGTGTGCGTGTGTGTGTATGCGTGTGTGTGTGTGTGTGTGTGGGTGTGGGGTGTCCTTACAAAAGTGATTAATCTTAATTCATTTTTATGTTAAATAAATTGGCCCGTTACATTTTTTACAATGTATAAATGGGACTCTGTTTCAGTTTATCCAAAGGCATTTGAAGTCATTTACTGGCAGTGACTGATCAGGAGGTCTGGAGTTCAAGACCCAGTATGACCAAGCTGCAGCTCTTGGGCCCTTGAGAAAGGCTCTTAACCCTCTGTGCTCCAGGAGTGCTGCATCCTGGTTAACCTTGTGCTCTGACCCCAGGTCCCTACATTGCTGGGATATGCAAAGAAAAAATGTAATTGTGCTGTAATGGACATGTGACAAGTAAAAAGCTTCTTTCTTTCTTTTTTCCTTCAGCTACTATATGCTTTTATGGGTCACTGTCATGTGGAAAGGGTAAAGAAATGTATTATGTTCTTCTTAAGCTGTCAATCAATGTAGAAAATTAGGTTGTGTAGCCAAGAAAATACAGAGTGAGTGAAAAGCCATACATTTTTTTTGTCCATTAGCATTTTTGGTTTAATTACAACATTGTTGCTACTGTATTTGTATCTGTTTTATAAATTTTCTGTAATCCAATGCCAACAGCATTCACACTTTGAGATTTTATTAAAAAAATTATAATTCTTACACTGGCACAACTTATTGTTATTGTATCCCTGGGTACCATTCTGCCATTCAAAACCCAGCCAGCTCTCATTAGGTTCTCATCCCTTTAATGTCTTTAAGATGGCACAAATTTGGAAAGGCAACTCTGTTATTAACTCATACTGCTGAAAAGGGCAATTTTCAATCTGCTTTGTCAGCAGAACATTTCGCATTGCTGCTGATTGCACCCCTTTTAGTCAATGGCATTGATATACACTACTACAGCCAAAGCTCCCATATGCTCCTACCCAAAAAAGCTTCTGTTCTCCTTAGGCACACTGCCAGTGTCGCAGCTAAAGAAATATTATAAAAAAAAGCCATTGATATTGCTTTTGATGGCAAATTTTTAATGTACAATAAACAGGTCTATAAGGCACTAGTTGGTTATATCAAGGCTGTGTGAGAGGAATGTTCTGGAAAGGCACCCATGAGTTTATTCACTTTCTTCACCAGCTGTTTTTGGACAGGTCAGCGTCAAGGATCTCAGCATTCATGTGTGTGTGTGTGTGTGTGTGTGTGTGTGTGTGTGTGTGTGTGTGTGTGTGTGTGTGTGCGTGTGTGTGTGTGTGTGTGTCATGTGTATGTATGTGCATGTTGGACATTCCTTTATGTCCTCAGGGTCTCAGGGAAAACTCCCTATAGTTGAGAGCTTGATATTTGTGTGTGCAGTGATGCATGAGTGAACGCAAACACACCTGGATTCATTGTCAGACAAACACACACACACACACACACACACACACACACACACACACACACACACACACACACACACTGACCATGCTTGTATAAAGAATATACCTTCAGAAATCAAACAATAAATCTTTCTTAGCTGCCCAAATGACATAGATGCTCTATTTATTAACATCATTTCATTCTTTAGAAGTACAGGCTATTAAGAGGAGATCTGGTGCACATAGAAACGAGACAAAGAACAGGTTGCATGTCTTAAAAGAAGTAGAAAAAAGAAACAAAAGACAGCTTATGGCTCCAGGAAGTATCACATTTAGTCTGACAATCTGCATGTGGAAGAACTTATTAAATCATGTTGAAATGTTAAGACTTTAAATATTAAATGCAGGAACGCATGGACGTAAATGTTAAACGTAGGAGCAAATGACATGATCCTTGAGGCTTGCATAAAAATAATAGTCTTTCAGTCGGAAATAATGACCTTTTGATTTAGTCTATGGCGTTTTTCACTGTAAATACGCTATTGGTCACAGTAAAAAGTAGAATTTTAAATGTAAAGTTGAATGAGAGCACACTATAAAGTGAGTGTAGAAAGTGTTGATTCTTTAAAGGAAATACACACATATTGATGATTTTTTTTTTACAGCTTTGTGTGTTCATCAACAACGCTCATGATCCCAAGCATAACATTCATTTCATAGCAGGTAACAAACCCCTCCATACTGGTATAATGTGTTTTTATTAAGGTTATCAGCACACATTAGAAATGATAGCATGTGATTTAAATATAGGTTGCCAGATCATTAATCCAGTTGATATCAGGTGTTTTTGATTAGGCGTTTTCAGATACTTGACACATTTAGCTTGAAGTACATACAGATCTGAATTTAAAAGCATTATTACACCCATAGAGACCCACAAGCTGCTAGATGTACCATGACTGGCCACAATAAGGTCGGAGTCTTTGTCTGTTATGGAAACTTGATTAGAAGAAGAAAAGAAGTACATCATTTTAGCACAACATGTTGACGTACTATGGAGCAGGTGTGGCTGGCAGAAATGGCAAGACTAAGCTCCCTTGTGTGTTAAAGATAAAAAGCCTTTATTGTAAAGTTTCGGGGTTTTTAAGCGTCAACATGGGATTACTCGCAGTTAACAAATGCATTAAGAAAGATAGTTTTGGATTTGTTTTAGTTACAGCGGTTGCACTGACAAAAATACACTAAATGGTAAAAAAAATCAGGGATCATGTTGATTTCTAGCTAACCTGAGGTAGCCTATTGTAGACCGACATGTCAGCTAGCATAGTCATGTTTAAAATACTTCCTCAAAAATGCCTCAAAAGATAAATCTGAAAAAACATTGAATCCATATTGTGTAAAGTAGAAATTGTAACTACTTGCACCTGGAATTCTAATTAAACTATAAGTTGTTAGGTTTTTTTTTTTTTTTTTTGGAATTTCTGTTTAGCACTTGGTGGAAACCCATCTTTAACACAGTACGACATAATGATTCATATACCACAAACACGGATGCCTACACGTCATAACATGTAAAAGTTTGCACCACATCATTCCTCTGATGCTAGCACTGAAACTTTGTGAAATTATAATTTCTCAATCTTAATACTTAGTATTTTAATACTTATTTTATACTTATTGTGGACTTTAAGCCTAATCTGAACCACAAACCACTATCATTGTTTCTGAAGGTGTTTGAAGGACCCATTCTGTTCTCTAAATCCTGTCTCCATGCCTAAACAAAGCAATTTCTAAAGCAATTTCAATATCTCTCATCTTTCTAAGCTATCATATACCACTTATCATTCTTCAGGTCCGTTTCGGCCAAGAAATACAGAAATCTCAGTTACGGTAAGTCAATGTTTTTGAATAGCAATGTGATGGTTATCTGGGTAGAGATATGGAGCACTTATTTGAACAACAGCATCTCATTGATTAAAAAGTGTTGAGGTTTAACTTTTGGACGCTCTAGAGTTTGACACCCGATAGAAGGCGTGTGAATTGGCTCAGAAAAGCGGCCTTTAGCGGGTAACAAGCTCTTCATTGAAATCGTCTAGACATCTGAGAGTCGCCTCAGTCAAATGGGATTTAAGTGAAACCATTGCTCTTGCTAATCTCCCACCCTCACCCTCAGTCCTACTGAGCAAGGCTTTGTTTCTACACCGGGTGGAAAGTTGCACTTCATTCTGAGTGAAGTGTAGTGTGGAGGCAGTGCACAGGAGGCCCTTAAATCGCTCCGCCTGGTCAAACTTGGCATGAAAATGGATGATCCTGCACATCCACTCCTCATGAGTGTTCTCCTCATGAGCCTGATTTAACCCCGGCCAGGTCGTGCAGAAATGGGTGGCAAGTTTCAAAACATTGGACATCCCGTTAAAATTAGGGACTTGTGCAGCATGTGTGGTTGGGGTATTATGTCCGAAAATCAGCACCAATAATTAACCTCATCAATGTTTAAAATGACCTGCTACAGAAAATCTGATGTCTTACTTGTGCTCATCATGTTCAGTTAATCGACATTACTGTAGATGTCTGATTATAGATGAACATTCTCATTACTGGGCCATTGGTTACCCCCCTCAGGCGTAAACATGGCCACCTCATATGCTGGACCCTAAGAAAGCCAAACAAACACCTAACATCTGTACAACTCAATAAACACTCCCTGTGTGGGTATGCGAAGACTACGAGCAGAGCCATATGACAGACAGCTGAGTAAACTGGAAGTGTGCGGCGTAGTGAGCGGGTTAGAAAACCGAGAAGCGGTCTGTCGGAGAATGAACAGTGCTTTTGTTGAGAGTGAAGGGGATGTAGACATCACAGCGGAACCCCCCCCTGTAGCTACAGCCATCCCCATTCCCCAGGACCTCATCATGAATTGTGTGTTTCTCCCGGCCAGCTTCCTCCTACTAATGCTGCAGTCTGGGCCTCACAGCCAACCAAGGATGTTTTCATAGCATTAACATGAAAGAAAATATTTTCTCTGCTATACAGGAGCATGAAAGGGTGAGTGCCAGACAAAGCAAATTCAAACAAATCAGAGATATTAACACTGAATCGGATCAAAAAGTCATTCGCACTCAGACAGACAAATGCAGGCTAGCAAGAGGTGTTTTTCATGAATGAAGCATTGGACTGTGTGTCCTGAAATAGTCTAGAGGGAAATAGTCAGAGTGCAACAGAGATTTTGGAATGATTGATAGGTGATGAAAGTTTAAAGGCTGACAGGGCAGAGACCTGCAGCTTAGCGTTATGCTGTTGCATATTACAACTCAAGTTCTGATGGAGTAAAAAAATAAATATACTTCATGAGCAAATTGTCAGATATTTTAGGTACCCCAAGGTTAATTAAAATTACACTCGTTCTAAATGTACAACTACTTGATATCTGGTCACAGTCAATAAATCCCTGACAGACAAAATCCCACACATAGTGACAAGTTATGGGCAAACTTCAAAAAGTCATCTTTTTTATTTAATTATTTACATTTAAAGTCAGGTCAAAAGAAGGATACAAATTACTAATAATTGAAAAATACAACCAATTGAACTTACAAAAAAACACTACACAAAATTAAACACTGTTTTCCATCTGCCAATATTTGAGAGTTAGTTCAAAGATACAACATGCAAAAATTCACATTTTTCAGAGAAGCCTTTTCTGAATAACAGGTATTTAAATCTAATAATATATTTACGTTTTATTTTCATATGTGTGATGTTTTTACACATTTTCATATTCATATTTAAAATGACAATGTAGCATTATAATATAAAGTAGTTGGTGAGAAAAAGTAAAATAGTCTGGTTTAAATTTTTGTCAAAAAAACCCCATAAAATATACACATTAATGCAATAAATGATATAAAGTTGATAGTCACTTAGTATGGTATACATTTTCTCTTGGATTTCTGTGTAAGCATTTACTGTAGGTAATTATGTTCCTTTCAGTGTTGATGAGCTTGGATCATTAAAAACATTTTTGACCCCAGACATCATGACTATGATTATTATAATTGTGCCTTTGCATACAAAACAACTATAGAAGTGAATTTTCCTATTAAAGCATTTCACCAAACCATTCACAGTAGCAAAAGTTAATGAGAAAATGGTGGCACAAGAGAATCTCAACAGTGCATTTGTTTAATTATTGTTAATGTTTTGGGAAAGAGTTGTTCTGTTGTTATGACCAATGACCAATGAAATGCTTAATATTTTGCCACTTAGTGATTGGCCCATTTAATTGAGCAGGGGTTTAAAATGAGTTTTAAGTAGTTGTGGTACATTATTTAGTAAAGCTATAAGCATGCACTGCTATAATGGTTCTGAAAGTGGTTTTGTTAACCAAACAAATTTCAAGCATCAATTAACAAACTACAGTACTGAACTACAGTAGCACCTTCATGCAATTGTAGGCTACTTATTTGAATATCTAGCATGGGGATACAGCATCATTCTGCAATATTGTCCATCATATTTTAGAGATTCAATAGAAGAAATAGAGAAAAGAATCATAAGCAAAACAGGCACCTGGTCTGACGTGATTAAACCCCTGATCTTAATAAATAAAGAGCAAGCTGACTTTCTCATTCCTATTCTCATATTAGGTATGTACTTAATCAGGTACATTAAATAACAGAGTTCATCAAACTCTAGTTCAAAGCATGCTGCCTCAAGAATGGCTCTTTGAAATGATATGCAGCTAAAAGTTTCATGTAGCTAAAGCAAATACTTGCAGTATTCTGCTCCTTCTAGACATTACAGAGGCCGGATCGAATGGTGACATGTCTGATTGGTATTACCCGAAAGAGAATTGTGCTTATGTTTTCCTTAGCCATGGTACACCTTTTCATCTCGGCTTTGTCTCACTTGCCGCGTGTCGATCTTCCAGCTGTAGATTGCAGGGTGCCTGTGTGTAGTATCACTGTTATTAGGGGAGAGGGATAATGAAGGGTTAGGGAGGCAGACATCCTGCAGATGGGGATTAGGTTGCATTTGGACTATTCAAATAATTTGAATACAGACAAAACAGCAGTCAGGCTATGTGGTTTGGTAAATATATAAGTGTATGCTGAGGAGAACTGCATGAATTTATTGGTAAGATATGCTGATCTTGTTCAAATTTAAGCCAAATGTATCGATCATAAGATTTGGGCCTCAGAAAATAAATTAGAATAATTGGTTCGCTCTGATCATAGTTGACAGATTAACTGCATGTCCACATGTGCTTTTTTTTACATCACAGTCCAGATTTAGCCCTCTTCTGCATGTCAACATTCTTCTGGGAAAATTTTCACAATATTTTGGAGCAAAATCTCTACTGTGATCTGGCAGTGTTTTTGAGTTAGAAGGTCTATTCTGTGTTCAAAATCACTCTGAAGTGATGTGGGGTTAAAGTCAGCACTTTTTTCACAACACTTGAGTTCTTCCACTCCTACCTTCAGAAATCATGTAGCTTACTTTGTGCACTGGAGCATTGTCATGCTGAAACTAGAGCACTGTCATGCCGGGTTGTCTGCTTAAATCCAGTGAAAAAAATTCTTAATGCTAAAACATACAAAGACATGCTATACAACTGTGTGGCCTAGTTTGTGGCATATTTTGGGGAAGAAGCACAAATGGGTGTGATTTTTTGCTATATTGTTTACTCATGTTCTGAAACAGTTAATGGTTTTGTTTTTAACCATATGTAAGGTTTTCATTTTCAGTTTTTAAAACCGGTTTTGGAGCTATGCTTAGGATCAGTTAATGTCTTATAACTGCATATTAATAACAAACAACCTTTTGTTCAGTTTATACACTATAGCACTAATTAAATCTTAACTCTGTTTTTGTTTAGAAGTATATTGATTTATTTTATATAGCAGCAGATCTGAATATATATATATATAGTTTTTTTATATAGAAACCCTAACCCTAATCCTTTCAGCTATCTAAAACACACACACGCACACACACACACACACACACACACACACACACACACACACACACACACACACACACATATATATATATATATATATATATATATATATATATATATATATATATATATATATATATATATATCCAGGCACAAGAAAAGTTTCTTCCATTAGACAATCTTCCTCATGAATAGTTGAATGCTTCCGCCATTGTTCAATGAAAAAATGTGCAATAACATTGATTTACTTTTTAATAAGCTTTTGTCAACAAAACAAATTCTTTGTAAGTGCAAACATACTTGGCAATAAAGCTATTTCTGAAAAAAAGCATGTGTCTGTTTATATATGCACTGTGTAAAGATGCTTATTTAGGTGCAGTGTTTTGTAATATGTAAGCCAAGCTTTGGTTTTATTTATTTATTTATTGGCATAGGATTATTACTGATAGGACTGTTACTGCGCAATAAAATGACAAGCTGCATTTTTTTTTACAAAAGAAAAAAAGAGGTTGTAGAAAATAACTGGTTTTATCTGCTATCACAATAACAGGAATTTACCGGATCGCAGACATTCCTCAATACTACATGTTATTATACACATATAATAAAGTGTAACATGGAGTTACCTCAGTTAGAGTTGGCAAACTGTAGTGGTATAAGAGTAATAAAACACAGTAGGGCAATGATGTCAATGTAAAACTATGAACTCTGCTTTCACACTACACCACTGTTTTAGATGATTTTCCTTCTGCACAACCTGTAAAACACATTGATAATTGTACCTATTTCTATTAAGCAAAATTCAGTATCGAGGCTACGGATTGTTTTATTTTATTTGCTCTAACACAAGTTTTTATTCACATTAATTTATAGCCTAGCGTGTGAGAATATTTATTTCATTAAAAGTAACATTTCCGTACAAATATTTCTATATAGATTTCTATATATTTCTACCCCTTAGTTTTGCCTTTACTTTCTAAAAGAAAGCCAAACAGTTGTATGTGAGTTACACAAGTTACACAAGCTGTAGAGGATTACAGTTGTAGAAAATGAATGATGGTTTTGCTACTCCGAGGAAGATAGATACAGGGGTCTGGATCCTTTTGTCCTTCAGACCAGTGTAAACATCCTTTGGACTGATGGAAGCTGTTGCCTACAGGGGCAGGTTATAGACACAATTGCTTATGTGTCTCTGGATGTTTAGACATAGTCTGTGAGCATGCCTGGGGTTTACATATTCTTACCACAGATGTACACCCAACAGTACATACAAGAACTGCAAAGGAGAGACACATTAGTGCATTACTGCGTGGTGAGTAAAGACACAATATGTATATTGAAATTAAATTTCTAGTATTTCTTTGTATTGTATAAAAAAAAACCCATTTTTTCAGCCTTGTATAATCTTTGCCAATTTGTATGTTTTTGATTTCAAATCATTTTATTAAACAGTTATTATGAATTATTCACAATTAATAATAAATGTTTTTGGGAAAAATATTTAGATAATAGTTTGAGGAATATCTGGAGCAGTAAAGAGATCTCTAAACACAGCTTTAAGAAGGTCAGGAGACATGACTTCAGCTTTATGTTTAAGTGCACCAGGGCTGCCAGCCGACTAAGTGAATTACCATAAAATCATATCAAACCTTAAAAACAGTCCAATGCTGTCACTTAAAGAAATTGCTCAGTACTGTTCGTGTTACCATAGCTTTCTTTGGTGACTGTTCTCACAGAAAACTATATCACATGACACTTCAATGACACTTAAAGGTGGGAGACTGAATGACTTCTCTGTGCTACATCTGTGGCCACATGCTGGTGGCTCGTGTTCTGCGTGCGTTTGAAGAGCTGCTCCCTAAATGCCACTGATGCCTCAGGCACTGACGCTGCCTTTTAGAGATGAGATGCAATTCTCTAAAGACTGAGAACAAAGATGTGAGAGGACTAGGCAGGTTGAGAAGAGGAGAGGAGAGAAGAGAAGAGAAGAGAAGAGAAGAGAAGAGAAGAGAAGAGAAGAGAAGAGAAGAGAAGAGAAGAGAAGAGAAGAGAAGAGAAGAGAAGTAATTGTAATATAAAATTAAATAGCAGATTACATATTTTTACTTAAAAAACAAAAAAGAATAAGAATTATATTGTACATGCTAAAAAATGTCTTGACTATTATCAAAGCTATATAATATTTCTTCTAAAATAATAATAATTAAAACAAATATTTTAACTCCTATTTTAAAACATTAAAAAAATCCAAGGTCGAGATCAGCTATTTTTTTATTTGGATAAGAATTAATCTCAGTCCAAAGCCAGAACAGTAAGAACAATACAATTTTTCTTTTAAAATTAGTCAAATATTTCTCTTAATAATAATTGCAATTTGTTAATAATAATCTAATGAGAAACAGATGCAATGAACTTTATTTGAGATATTTTCACAAGATATATATATTTATATATCTTTTTTGTGAGCCTCACACCTCGAGGATCCCCTGCTGGATCCTGTATGCTCAGGTTACTGTCTGTCTGGAGTTTTGTATGTATGTGTGTGTGTGTGTGTGGAACCCTGCAATGGACTGGCATCAATTCCCGGCTGTCCTTGTGTCCTGGGATAGAAGAACACCCACTGTGATCCTGACCATGATTGAATTAAAATCAATTTAAAGAAGAGAAGAGAAGAGAAGAGAAGAGAAGAGAAGAGAAGAGAAGAGAAGAGAAGAGAAAGAAAAGAAAAGAAAAGAAGATAAGAGAAGAGAAGAGAAGAGAAGAGAAGAGAAGAGAAGAGAAGAGAAGAGAAAATAAGAAGAGAAGAGAAGAGAAGAAAAGAGAAGAAAAGTAGAGTTAGTCAAATGAATATGGCACTGAGCCGCATAACAACAAGCACAGTACCAGATGGAAGAGATGACTATGTGACCTCGATCCACCAGGGAACAGAAACCCTACAGTGCTGAAAGTTTGTTTGGGAATGATTGGCCCTCGAGCTGCAACACATTACTTTTAAGTGTTAGTGCCTTTATGGGGCATCAAGCGAAAGAGCAGTTTTAACAGATCCAGGGTAGGATTCGGGTTCAGACTTTTTTTTTTTTTTAACAGAATAAAATGACAGGGTTCTTCTCTCAGTATTGTTCAACCAAATACCAGCAAATTGTGCTGTGATGGATGACTTTTATAGGGAGATCAAAAATTATGCCAAAGAAAATAACAGAGATGAGGAACAGGTGACACATGAATTATGGTTGTGGAGAGACGCTTTAACCATCAGCTTAAAGAAAATGACTAAATAGTGAATAGAGAGCTCGAAAGAGGGAGAGGGAGGAGGAAGGAGAGAATGAGAATGAGAGAGAGAGAGAGAGAGAGAGAGAAGAGAGAGAGAGAGAGAGATAGAGAGAGGGCTTGGCTGGAGTCCATGTTAGCAGCAGGGGAGTGGAGCAGTCAGTAGGGGAGGAACACCGAGTGGCACGTGGAGAGGCAGTATTTCACTGAGCTGGAGGAGCTACAGAGCTGCGGAGGAGGAGAGAGAAAAAGAAAGAGGGAGAGAGTGAGAGAGAAGAGAAAAGGTGGAGGCAAAACACAAGGCTTCTTCTCCTTAGTAAGCAAGTGAGCAGTGCTCCAAAATCAGCACAGCACCCTTGACTGACACACACTCGTGCGTACACACCCACACCCAGCACTTCTGAGGTTGTGGAATGCGCCTGTTGTGGTGGAGACTGACAGGGCAGGCAGCCAGGGTTGAGTCACAGCACTGCGCTTTCTATAGAGGAACGCCGGCTGCGCCCCTGGAAACACACACACACATACACACACAAAGCTTTGCACATTCAAAACACCACTGAATGCTACGGACATCACCCAGATACCTCCACGCCCAAGGATTAATGCACAAGTGATGCTCCAGTGACTGCATGCAAACTGGAAGCACAACTATCATCTCTGCGCTGGATGATGGATGCTCCTTGTCCTGGATGGTAGGCATTGAGGGACATTTCTATAGGATTGTGTCTACGTTGTCTGAGTGTCAGGATGGCTGCAGGGATCTGGACCCTTGTACTTTTCGTGGCACTGTGCAAAGAGTCTTCTGTACGTGGAGCAAAGAATAACTATCCAAGATTACGGCTGTCCCATAAAGGTAAGCAGGCAACAGGTGTATGTATGGGTGCATGAATTATACATTTATTAAAAGTGTCATTATAATACATTTAATATTGTCTTATTATATTGATATTAATTTACATGAACTGCAAGTAATCTGGATCAGTGGATGATCCCATGGAAGTGTGTCCCTGGTCGAGGGGATCTAATGATGCGAGCAAGTGGATTGTTATGCATGGCTTCTGCGCTTCTTTACGCAGGATGAACAGATTAACACACTGCATAATTTACTAGGCTTTTCTAACATCCTGTCACTCCACATTTCTCAGATAATCAGTCATTAGACTCAATAGATCTAGAGTGAACTACGCCTTTGGAAAAAAAAAAGCTACACTAATTGTATTAAAGGTTACACATGATAAATATCTTCAATCATAATATATATTTCATATTCATATACAGTACACTTCATATACAGTAGTGGTTATTATGACTTATGTAGTGTTTTTAATGTCTTTATGTTTTGTGGCACTGTATAATACTTTTACATTTTGAAGAATCCAAACTCACATATAGTGCAGTACTACATGGTATATTTTGGTGTGATATTTATATGAGATGTATGGCCTCTTTGACCCCTTAAAAAAGGGATTTTAACTAATTAATTTTAAACTGAATTGTATGTAATACCAACAGGACCATTTATAAACACATTTTTTATGACACTTTTTCAGCACATACAATTATTTAACAATATAATACACTGTATATCCAGTAGTTTTTTAAATGAATTACATGTACATATATAGCATACTCTAAATATTTCAATTGTGTAATATATTCTCAATCGTTACACCCGATAACAGTAGTGTTGTCCAAAATCCATCATATTAAAGTTCTGTGTAAAGATCAGTCAAATCTTGAATCTAAAATTTAACATAAAAAATATTAATTAAATTATATGTAAATGTTCCCCAGATCATGTATATAGACATACGATGACATCAATATTACTCCAAATTTCCTTTTTATGAAGCTTGATTTTACACATGATACAACCTTCCCTTTTTACAAACAAAGTAAATTTCTTGAGCGAAAATTGTTTATACATTACCTCTTTGACTCCCTTTAAAAAAGCTGTTTTGTTGTTGTTGCTCTGTGGCATGGTGGTTGAGCTTCTACAATGTGGCTTTCTTTAAACTCTAGTGGTTCAGTGACAGAGCATCAGCCACTCGCTTTGTTATGCTGGTGACTATCTTGCTGTTTATAGTAGAAAGATGAGGGCACATTTTGTAGAATGCTTTATAGACTACCATTAGGGAATCCTGTGTGTGTGTGTGTGTGTGTGTGTGTGTGTGTGTGTGTGTGTGTGTGTGTGAGAGAGACTTTGATCTCTCTGCTGTGGAAAGAATGCTGTATAAAAACCCACAAGGTAAAATGGTCATGGTTGAAGACAAAGCATAGACTGTAGATACTTAAAAAAATGTCACACTTCAGCTGTTCGGCTTTAGATATTGTAAAGCTTTCTGGGGTCTGATCTGCATTTTACCACAATATGCTGGTTAATAACATGATGAAGCAGTAAAATGAAATAGCTATGAGTCACAGCAAGATGAATGACATGCTCGAAAAGAAGCTCCTCCAAAAAAGACACTGTTCTCTTTATATCTTTTACCTTCTTTTGACTTCCCTTTTTTTATCAGGCGTCGACACTGACACTTTCTTTCTCTCTATGCAAAACAGTCTATCTTTTACTGTTTACTTCACACGCCGTTTCTCACCCGTTCCATGGCTTTGCTCTGTGCATGCCTGAACTGATAAATCGTGCTTTGCCAAAAGCAGGGAAGTGTGTTCAGCAAGCATCCTATCATTACAGAAGGAACAACATTTGGCTTTTAAAGAGGTTGTCAATCTGTTGCCAGTGTGAGGAGCCAAAATTGTTTGGCGTGCGCTGAGGGATTCGAAGACCTTGGAGGAAGCTACAGGAGGGAGTCGTGCACTACGATTTCTTGGGTTTCACCCTTGAGATATTAATATGTCTTAAATTATAGTCTGATTGAAAACAGGGACGTAATTTCAGTCAGCTTTGCTGTAATCTGTCAGCAGCTGCAAAGTGCAAATTTAAATGTTTGCCTTAAAAGACCTGACAAGAACCTGTGGCAACATGGCTTAATTTAGATTAATTAGATGTTCTTACAGCGTCTCTATTTTTTCAGGGCTGATTTTCTGTTTTACAACTTTTCTTCATGTCTGAATGCAGTTCCATTTGCCATCGGATCACTGTTTTTTATGTTATTTTTATGGGTTTTTTTAATGTTTTTTGTTATTGATAGCTTTCAGGGTACAGGTTGCTTTAAAACATTCTCACAGATATCATCTCTATCAGTTTCTGTTTAAGGAAAACCAAAGAGATTTTTTTTTTGCAATTGTAATTAGTAAAGCATCCAAGATAAACCATGTTCTAATCTTGAGATACAAAATGGCATTATAATATGTTGAGCAATTTGGTTTGGTCAAAATAATCTCTGATATAATCTCTTATTGAGTTCTTTGGCTAGGAAAAAAAAAAGAAAAGCAAATATTTATTCTCAAATGGCTTCATGAGCACGTAATAACATTGGATTGGGCGAAGCTTTCAACAATCAAATGTCGTAATGCGTGGAATTCATTTCTCAATCACCGTGATTAGATCAAAGCATGAACATATGGCATGTTGGCTTCAACTCTGCGGATTCCATTAAGGAACATATCCAAAGTGGCAGAAACAATGAGCTTATTTGCAAAGACAAAAGTCCAAATCCATAAGAATCGACATGATTTTATAAATGCCAAATACGAGTTAAGGTTAAGCTGACGTGTTGAGTTGGTGGGGTTTTCCTGCACAATTATTTGTTTGAAAGCAGTCAAAATCCTTCTTGCTCATTTTATTTTGAACAAATGTTTCAGTAACTAGTGTAGTCTGGGACCAAAATCAGATCAAAATGTGTTGGTCAATTTTATCAACTTCATTTTATGTATACATAATTAAAACAGGGTTTGAGTGAAGTTGCGGGGTTGATCGTCATATTAGTAACTCCGTGGTAAATGCTTTCACTTTAAATTGGCAAAAACATAGCTCTGAGGTTAAATAGAGCCACACAGTTGAGCAACTTTCCAGCATTTTGGGTTAACACATTTTTTTTTTTAAAGATTAGAAAATTCCGCTTAAAGAAAACCCATCCACTTTTGAGACATGGAAATTGTTTAACCCAAATCCTTCAAAACACGTCAATGCTACATTCCTGGTCTGACAATCAACTTGCATCTCTACCGTGGTATTTTTTATAGACGATTGCACTACTTGCACTACACAGATGGGGACAAAGGGGTGGGTGTTTTAAATCTTCCAGCGCTGTACATTTATCCCTAAGCGAAATGAGTTTAAATCTTTTCCAAACATTATTTAAAAACACTTCCACCTGGTTGTGCAGAGTGGGACTCTGTTTTAAGTGATGTCATGCTGTTATGACAGAGTTAGAGTTTCTTGCATTACCTTGTGTAAATAAATCTCTCGGGGTGTACCATGGCGTCGTCGAACATTTACTTTTCACAAAATTTAAACACTCGGCTGCCAAAAGCTCTCCAGAGCTTTCAGGATGTGTTTGAGCTACTTAAGAGGAGGCTGTTTAATTAATAACATGTATTTATTAACAGTAACAATGCTATTGTCCAATATGCTATGGGACCAATGCTACTGGCATAAAGAGTTTTAAACAATAGGAAAAAAAAGTTGGTAAGCATTGCTGCCTCAGATTTCTAACTGTTTAACACACAGCAAACTGAAAGATTGCAATGCTGATCAAAGGGTGCTGTTATACCACTGCCTGCCAATGGACTAGCACCCTTGGTGTTATTTTACAGAACTTTTTGGCAATGGTGCAGATGGTAGCTGGTAGCACTAAAGATCTGTGCTTTGTTTTAAACCCGATAGCTTTAAACTGATAGTGTAACAACCCAAACGTCAGCTCAGGTTGCATGTAGGTTGAAACCATAATTACTGGCGCACCACCCCAGACTGCCGTGTAATTTTAAACCATGCTTTAAGTCGAATAAATGCCTATCTATGTTCCGATGGTCTTAAACGGTTATTCTCAGTTGTTTGAAAAAAAAAAAGGCAGCAGATCAGGAAATCTTAGTTTAACAAAAGATTGTGCATATAATACATGTGGGAGCAGTAGCTGTTTAATAATTCAAATATCCAGCATTTACACCTGAGCATGGATAAGCATGGACTGAACTGAGGTTTTATTTATTTATTTATTTATTTATTTATTTATTTTTGACAGTTCCTAAACCTTAGCTACATCACTTAAGTAAACTAGAGATGTGTGTGGAACTGGATGTTACTATGGATGTTGCTATATTAGTTTGAGTATTTCAGAAACTACTGTCCTTCTCGGGTTTTCATCTACAATGATTTAAAAAAAAATGGTTGTTAATTAGGGAGGTCACAGGAAATTGGTGACACTTATTTGAAAAGATTTAAAGTCTAAGGGATCTCAAATAGCCACTGTTTAGAAAAGTGCAGAGGTGCATATCAAAATGTACAACATGTTGAAACCTAAGAAAGCTGGGCTACAATGTCAGAAGAGCATGCTGGGTTTGAATCATGTCATCCTTCAAATCCGTTAATTATGAAAGCTGGTCGTAATTCTGGGACAATCAATAAAACAGTTTGACGTTTAGGACTCCTAATTTTCTGACCTGGTCATTAAAAGAAATGAGGAGGATCGTTTCGTCTCTGCTGTGACACTAAATCTATGTTGCTTCCTGCCACATTGCTACCGGTAATTAATTAAAGTACTTAGAATAGCGACAAGTTCACTCCGGCTGGAGTTCTGACCTCACACACTGGCAATGGCACAAGGACACATCCAGCAGATCTCTCTGTTTCTGCCTCTGCTATCACACCACCCCCTCTTCTTTTCTTGGCATTTCTCCTGAGAGCTAAAAGAGGTCTATTTTACCCAATAAACCCATCACTTCCTTTCAAACATTGGAGCTAAGTGGTCGTCATGGAGACAACTTCGTGCAGAGAAAAAAAAGAGTGAGAGATAAAGAGGGAAAGGAAGTTAGAGATTAAGAGTTCACTATAAACATCACAAGCAATGCCAGAAGAAGAACATGAAGGCAGCCCTTACATAAGAATTAAAACATGATTTTCTGCCTGGAGCAAAAATGTATTATCTGTCTAAAGGAAATAATACCAGATTAGATCAGCCTTCAGTCTGGCTCTTCACTTATTAAACCTTAACCAAGACTCAATCATGAAGCATGAAGGTCATTCCACTTCCAGTCCTTCTCTGTCCTCTTCTCATCTGATCTCAGATCGTCTTCTTCAGCTCCCCCAGAGTTTTCCCGTCCTTCAGTTTCCCATCATCTTGTCAGTACACACATTATCTCCACTCTTGTTCATGTGGCATTTGTCTTGGGTCACGACGTCTCATTCAGACACTTCACAAAAGGCCATAATGAAAACAGAGTAATCGTCTTTGACTCTGATGAGACTTCCATCTGCCTGTTCTCCCACAGCCAAAGCAAGTGATAGGGAATATTCATACTGCCTTTTTTCCCTCCTCTTTTGAGTAGACATTCATTCAAACCACTTGAATGAACAATTTTCAGAGTCCATGTTCCACTCCAAGTATCCTGCTGCCTCACTAGCAGTAGTGAAAAGCAGGAAGATTCTAACTTGAGTAAAAGCACTGCCACTATAGTACTAGTTCACTATTTAAGTATAAATTGTAAAAAAAAAAGTTATTCAACTTGCAAATTATGTCTGCAATTATTCCTACAATTATATACTATTATGTTTTAGGAATTTTATATACTATTTAGGAATTTTACTATTATTCCAACACAACTGTTCCTAAAATAGGTCTATATATGAAGAAGAAAATTGAATAACATTAACTAACCAATAAGCTATGCTGATGTAACAGGCTTTTTTTCTCACATGTACATTGCAGGACTGTGAAATTCATTCTTCACATATCCCAGTGAGGTTAGGAAGCTGGGGTCAGAGTGCAGGGTTAGCCATGATACAGCACCTTTGGAGCCTTGCTAAAGGGCCGATGAGTGGCAGCTTGGCAATACTGGGGCTTGAATTTTAAACAAATATCTCAGAGCCTTCACCACTGAATTACCACTTCCCCTGATGTGAACAATATATATACAAAAATATATAAAAAATTATTTCAGTAGCTTTCTGTGTTTATCATCTAGCTACTGTAGTTAGCTTGTTCATGTAAATAATGCTCTTTGTATATTCTCCTGGATGTTACTTGTAGGCTGTAGCCGTACCTTATTATATTTAAAACCGCATTCAGTCACTGCTAGTAATCAACCTGACATCTTAAGGCAAAATACTGAGCTTCACATTATAAAGCATCAGGATCTATCAGGATCTATAAAGCATCTAGGCTGGATATTAATAAGTGCATTGACAAGATCTTTATTCAAATAATTATTTGGATCATTTCCATGCTACTTCCATTTATTAAGCAGTTCAATTTGAAGAGAACTGATGAAATTGGACCTGAAATGCTCATCTGTCTCCACTGTCTCAGACATTGCTGCTGCTGCTGACTAAGCATTTGGACACTACATTGTTTTGATTAGATCTTGATTAGAATTGAATCATATTTAAACATGTGGATTAAACTGGATTAAAATGACGTATGGTGACTCAGATTATTATTATGTGTGTATTCTTATTAAAAATATATGCAAATCTAATTAAATTAATTCAAGTCAGTTGTTTTTTCTATCACCCTGTTGTGTTTGCGTTGCATAAAAGTGAGAGCAAAAGTGCTGATGTAATTACACTGAAAATAAGTACATTGAACCATGTTCACTATTCTTAGTGTTTTAGTGACATTTCCCTTAGGATTGGCTTTTAAGTAAAGACCAATCATCTTTATGAGTCTAGATGAATTGCAGTGTAGCATCAATCACTCATTTACTCTCACTGTAGGGCTGTTTACAGCATGACAAGATTTACAATGCGCTTTTAGTGTTCTGAAATCAATAACTAATCAAAATTTAAAGCTTCTCCTTGTTATCCAATGTACACTCATTTCTCCTTTTCCCACTCAATCACTGTGTCACGTTTCCGAAGACTTTTCCGCTCACAGCTACTGTTCGTTGAATTTTTTTCAACTTGATCTTTTCCTTTGAGTTGAATTCGCTTTCTGTCTTTTAACACCTCGACTGCACATGATGAAAGTCCATTTCTATTTGAAGTGTGATCGGTGTAGACTTTGGTGCTTCCAAGTCCCATTTCCTTTAAGCTTCCTTCCTAAGAGCTGACTGAGAACGTTTCTAACCCAGGTGGAGAAAATAATAGGGAATTAAAAAAAAAAGAGGGGGAAATTCCCACAGTAAACCTTCAAAGCATTCCTTTGTACACATGTATAGGCAGTGCATATGATTCTAAGTGGAAATGTTCGTTCGATCACATACAGTAATTACTGGTTTTAACCTACGCGAGTTGAGATCTTGGAAATATGTTAAAGGTTGTTAAAAGAATTTATGATATACAATTGTTTTCCCACATTTTATATTCTAAACCATGGTTGAAAATGTGAATGAGATTTAGCTCAACCTGAGACACATGTGCACACATACTGAAGCTATTTCTGCAGTTTAAACTATTAGGTGAGATATTAAAAAAATCTGTTTCCCAGGTATGATTCCGTGACTACATATTGGTATTTTATAACTCCACTTAATAACATAAACTGTTACATACTTTTAAATTAACCTTACAAAATAAGTTCACATTCAAGAGAGCTTGAATATTGATGCTTTTTCATCAGTCATTTGAATAAAGATGTAAGAAAATGCAACTTGTATGCTTATTACATTTAAACTTCACATTTTACCCGATTCTTCTTCAGTTTGTCTTACATAAATTCCTCAGCATGCATCCTGTCTGACCTCTAAGGCAATGAGTTTGATTGATGCATGCTCTCTGTTTCCACAGAAGAAGAAGTACAGGCAATGTGTGTTTGTACATCTGTCAGTCACTTTGGTTAGCTCGGTATCAGAGCAGCAGGGAATCTGGGTTTATCTTGTAGCAATTGGGAAACAGCAGCTGAGTGTTATTTTTGCTTTTGATGGTGTGTGTGTGCTATCTGTCTGGACACCCAATGTTATTAGCATGAGCCACAAGCCAGAATAGCTAAGCAGGGTGAAAGGTCAAAAAGTTTTGTTCCTAAAAAAAGAAAAAAAATCTTGATTGATGGAATTCTTTCACAGGATAATGAAGTGAGGATGCAGTTGGTTATGGAAAATACTGTATAATCAATATCAATTATTTTTT
>NC_060896.1:7626388-7686388 GCF_014805685.1 Silurus meridionalis | reverse complement strand
GTGCTTGTCTAAAACAACATGTCTGCGGTGTGGACGTATTTCAGTATATCGGAGAAAGATCCACGGATAGCGATTTGCAAAACATGTAATGCCGAAATTTCAAGAGGGGGTGCGTCTGCAAAAACTTTCTCCACGTCGGGTTTAATTTATCACCTGAAATCCAAACATTCCGATCGCTATGCTGAATATGAGAAGAATGCGGCACAGAAAAGCAAAACCCCTCCGAGCACGCGCACTCCGTCTGTGGCGGACGTTTTTGAAAAGGCAGGAAGTTTCCCAGTGATAGTGTTGTATCTTTAAGCAGTTGCACTTGTTCTGAATGCACTTTGTTTTTATGAAAGAACATATTTAATTGTACAACCTTTCAGCAGGCCAGAGGGCCTGTACATTATTATTTAATGTACATATGAGGGCATTAAAGTTAAACATTTAAGTTTGAATTTTAATTTATTTTATCCTGTGCATTGTTGCAATGTGCTATAAATAAATATTTTCATAATTTGTAATTGATTTATTCTTTGAAACTTTAATATTAATGTATGCAATTGAAATGCCTTGATTTGAGTAAGGTTAGTACACAGTCATAGCCATAAATGCAATGGTAATAATAATTGCCATTATTTCTTTCGGTGTTTCGGTTTTCGGTTTTCGGCCTTGCTTTCCTCTTTTTCGGTTTTCGGTGTCGGCCAAGAATTTTCATTTCGGTGCATCCCTATTATTTACTTATATTCTCTCTCTCTCTCTCTCTCTCTCTCTCTCTCTCTCTCTCTGTATATATATATATATATATATATATATATAAATCCTTATATTTCTTTTTTTCATGTTTAAATGTTGGACAGTCGTATAAAGTATGTATGTGTATGTGACAAATAAAATTTGAATTAAAATTAGAATTTGAAAACCCCTTTGCTGTCTACAACACACCAACCTAAGATGGAATAAAACCACAAACTGTTTAAAATTAAACCTAATTCTACATATCCAAACCTATTAACATGAAAATGGCAATATACTAATTGATTTACTGTGCAAACGACAATTTCTTGAAATCTAAATATCAAAATCTGCTGAAATACCTGGGCCATTCAAATAAAGTGATATCAAAAGTCCAATACATAAAGCTCTTGAGGTTTGCTTAGTTCAAAGCTCTTGTAATAGTAAACAATAACCATGTCTCTTGTCACACAGGAATTTAAAATCTGTTCATATGCCCTTATCTGGACATAAGAAATGAATGAAACTGCAACTTAATGCTTAGAATTAGTTGATAGGTCAGTTGATAGTCAGCTATGACACGCTGACATCAACTATCTATTACACACAACTATCTAACTAAAGAATTGACAGTCTATAGACGTCACTAACTGCATTACAGCAATATAATTATTAACAACATGATTTTCAGTCATTAGAATCACAGTAGAAAGCAGTTATTAACAGATAATTTATTTATTATTTACACGTTATTTAACACTGTTACAGAAGGAAGACCACGGTTGGGAAGTTAACTCTTAATTTATTGTATATTGTATATCTGATGTATCACAGAGGTGAATTCATTTTTGTACACTTTTTTTTATAGATAACACTAAACTCATTGTAATGGAAAAAGTGTAAAATGTTTTATTTTTGTTTTTTATTATTAATAATATCTTTAAAGAAAAGATGGCATTAAACCGTGTAAAAAAAAAAAAAAAAGCAGTATAATATGCTGTTTTCATACCAAGTTTATATAGCGGTGGATCTGTGATACTTGATGGGTCAGGGTTCTTGCATCTCTAGATTGGAACCCTAGAAAAAACAGTGGTCTACAGGAGTCCTAGTGTACTCTTGGGAGTCCGAGAGTGAAATCGTCTCTGTCTCTGGGTAAAAGGAATAAAATTAATTTCTGTCAATCAGACCAACACCAATCAATCACGGGGTCCCTCTGAGCTGATGTATGTGGAAGAGGGTAATTAACGCTTTCCTCCAAGTCTGTTCGACTGTCTTGTGCTGCACCCTGAGTAGCAGAAAAAAATTGAGTGGTTGGTTTCATTTGTCACAGAGGCATGTATAAGTCTTAACTCTCCCTATATTCATGCTACAATATAAGAAAGCTTTACATGTGGTACATTGAATAAATAAGGGCTGTTATTCTCTGCAGGGGATGTTTCATTCCATGTAAATAGCAGTGCTGAACGCAGTGCTTTGTTACACAGGGTTTCTATATGTTTGAGCTCAGAGTCACACTCACTGAATACATTATTCATTTCATATATCAAATTGCTCACTATAATAAAGTGTGCCAATATATATAAAGTGTGCCAATAATCCTTATCAGCCTTCTTGGAGGAGATTATGGTAACTAAATTTAATGTTGAATGCCAAACCCTGGGGGTCCCTGAACCCCACTTTGAGAAATGATGTAGTAAAATGAATACTACAACAGGCAATACCACTTCTATTACACTCCAGTAGGTGCTGCATATATTGTATGCTTAAATGGCCATAATCTAGGATTTTTTTTTTATGTGAAAAGTAGGGGATTCTGAAGCTCCAGAGCATTAACAGAACTGGTGATTGCCTGCATAGAAAAAGGGGCACTCAAATGTAACATATCTTTTCACAGGAGTGATGTTACTTTTACTCACACATTGCATTCCCATCAGTATTGAAAGACATAAACATAAAAGATGAACTCTAGAGGGTATAACAAAGGTGTGGTACTTTCTTCCCCTGAAAGTGCCCATTAATACTGTTTATTTTGAGCACTGACAAAATGTATCCCTTGATGGTTTCTTAGAAAACCAATATCTGTATTACATCATTGTACTTTGTACTACATCACAAAAGGTTTTCATAGAAGATGAGATTTTGTTTTCTTCAAATTTCGACTCTATACATTTCAGGTGTATTCTGTTTTTTGTGCTGAAGTTCGGTTGGAAATGTGGTAGTATGTAATACTGGATAGTGAACTATCTTCTCTTATTTATATATATTTTATTGTCTCTGACCGTTCTGTCCAGCAGCAAATCGATGCATCCCCTCCTGTGTATGGTGTTGGCCTGCTGACCCCATCAGCCACTTAAAAGGCCAAACTCCAGGCCTGCACTCCCCTGGTGTGAGTGCTGGGTGTCATGTGTATGTGGCTACTGTTATTTAATACACATTGTGTGCACTTACAACTCTCTGGCTTTTTACTCTGCCACCAAGTCAACCCCTCCACCCCCCTAGCTATGACCCTGTGCATTAAAGGACTGGTCTATGGGACTGTGTGTGTGTGTGTGTGTGTGTGTGTGTGTGTGTGTGTGTGTGTGTGTGTGTGAGAGAGACTCTCTGAAGAAAATTGTAGCACATATTTGAGTTTTAAGAGTCCTCTTAGTTGACCTAATTTCTTGTGGTTCTAAAACTGTCTAGCAAAAGTGATGGACAGCAGTTTCACATCTGCTATCTGTAATGAACAAATGAGAACATGCTCTAGTGTTAGCTAAGATAATAAGACAGCCCAAAGCCCACTGCCATTGTACTAACTCAACCCCAACTTTACGCTTTAGTCTTATAATTCTAATAAGAGTATGCCCAGCTTTCTTCTTTACATGAAAGGATTATTAGCAGTACGTTGTTTCCCCCTAATCTATGTGCACATATGTGGCTAGAATACTTTAGTGATTGGTGCTTTGTATAAGGCTTTGGTAGTGTAATTCAAGAAAAGAAAGAAAATCGGTTTAATAAAGACTACAACATTAGCAGATGTGTTTTAAGACAATAATTAACAACTGGGTGATGTTTTGCCACAGAAGACTCACTATTGTCATCTTTAACCTGATATTTTTTCTATAAAGGAACATCTTGAAGTGGTTTGTAAGTGGTTGCTTGTAAATGTATAAAGTAACAACAGTACTTGGATTTAGTTTTGTTACTTGTTATTGTTACATTTAAATTTGCGACATTTAGCAGGCGCACTTGCCCAAAAGAGTCTCTATCAATGAATAATTCTACAATGGTATGCTAGATAACAAACTTAAAAAAAATATATATATATATATATATATATATATATATATATATATATATATATATATATATATATATTATAGTTCAAGTGTTTCAGGAAGAGGTAGGTCTTTACCTGTCGCTTGAAAATATCCAGGGACTCTAGGGGAAGTTCATTCCAACACCTTGGTGCCAGATCAGAGAAGAGCCTTGGTATACTTACCTCTTACCCTTACAGAAGATGGTACCAGTCGAGCAATGGAAGATCTCAGACAGCATGGTGCAGGTTTATTTTTGTCTTTGTTTTGTATCTGATACATACAGCTACTGGAAGCCAGTGGAGGAAGTGCAGCAGTGGGGTGGTGTGGACAAACTTGGGCGTTTTAGATCATTTGCAGTGGACGAATAGCGTTCAGAGGTAGACCTGCCAGCAGAGAGTTGCAGTAGTCCAGTCTCAAAATGACAAGAGACTAAACAAGCATTCGAATCATTTGGATTTTGTAGAGAAGAAACCGACAAGAACGAGCCACATTAGCAACATGTGAGGAAAAGGACAATTGATTGTCCATAGTCAACCAAGGGTTGCGAGCAGTGGCTGAAGAGGAGAGCAGAGAGTTATGAAGAGATATTATGAGATCTTGACCTGGAGATGAATCACCTGGGACGATCAGCAGTTCAGTATTGCTGGGGTTGAGTTTTAGTTTAGAAGCACTCATCCACGATGATATGTTCTGATTTTAGTCAGCATTGACGCTTGCATTGCATTTCATAAATGTTATGCATACGCATTCAATCGTTTTTCCCAGGAAAGAACTGTGGTTAAATCAGTAGTTTTGTATACATTATCTAGCTTCTAAGATATAATTTATTGAGTGTTTTAATCAAATCACAAATATTGGCAAACCAAAAATAGCACATATAGTGATTTCATTGATCTTCTTCTTCTGCTTGTTTCGGCTTCTCCCATTAGGGGTCACCACAGCGGATCATCCGTCTTCATACCCCCCCTGTCCTTAACACTACCTCCATGTCTTCCCTCACCACATCCATAAACTCAGCATTCTCCTACCGATATTCCCCATGTCCCTCCTCTGCACATGTCCAAACCATCTCAATCGCGCCTCCCTCACCTTGTCTCCAAAACGTTCTACATAAACTAATTTCTAATCCTGTCCATCCTTTTCACTCCCAACGAAAACCTCAACATCTTTAGCTCTGCTACCTCCAGCTCCACCTCCTGTCTTTTACTCAATGCCACTGTCTTTTAACAATACAACATTGCAGGTCTCACCACAGTCCTATAAACTTTCCCTTTCACTCTTGCAGATACCCCTCTATTACAAATCACTCCTGCCACTCTATTCCACCCACTCCACCCTGCCTGCACGCTTTTTTTCACTTCTCTACCACACTCTCCATTACTTTGCACTGTTGACCCCAGGTACCTGAACTCCTCCACCTTCTCCACTCTACTACCCTCCCTCTCATTCACACACATGTACTCTGTCTTACTCCTACTGACTTTTAATACCCTTCTCTCCAGCACATACCTCCAGCTCTCCAGGCTCTTCTCAACCTGCTTCCTACTCTCACCACAAATAACAATATCATCCACAAACATCATAGTCCATGGAGACTCCTGTCTGACCTCGTCCATCACCCTGTTCATCACCACTGCAAACAGGAAAGGGTTTAGAGCTGATCCTTGATGCAAACCATCTTCCACCTTGAACCAGTCTGTTGTTCCTACTGCACACTTCACTGCTGTCACACTGTCCTCATATATGTCCTGCACCACCCTCACATACTTCTCTGACACACCTGACTTCCTCATACAATATCACAACTCCTCTCTCGGCACCCTGTCGAACACTTTCTCTAAATCCACAAACACGCAATTCAACTGCTTCTGACCTTCTCCATACTTCTCCATCAACATTCTCAATGCAATTAATGCATCTGTGGTGCTCTTCCTCAGCATTAACCCGTACTGTTGCTCACAGATGGTCACCTCTTCTCTCAGCCTGGCATCCACTACTCTTTCGCAGAACTTCAGGGTGTGACTGATCAACTTTATTCCCCTGTAGTTACTGCAGGTCTGCACATCTCCCTTATTCTTAAAGATCGGTACCAGCACACTCCTTCTCCATTCCTCAGGCATCCTCTCCCCTTCCAAAATCTTGTTAAACAATCTTGTTAAAAACTCCACTGCCATCTCTCCTAAACATCTCCATGATTCATTGATAAAAGTAAAAAAAATATATTTTTTTAAATAAACACCTTCTCACACAGTATATATATATATTTTCTGGAAGCTAAATGTAAAGTAGGCTGTAATGTCTGAAAGCTTGTAGAAAATGGCAAGCTTCCTCAATTGACAGGTAATTTGATGAGCAGGGAAGTAAAGATTCCTCTGTGTGCTCATTTGTTGCAACTTGGAAAATCACATCATTTGTAACCCTCTACCCCACTGCCCCCTCTCTTTTTTTTTATAGACCCAGGGGAATCCACTAAGAGCAATTTCTATGTTGGATCGATTTTATATTGACAAGCTGGAATGCTGGCAAATATGATTAAATAAGGTGTTCTGTTTAAAATATGTTTTCAAATCCTAATTATTATTCTTGCATATTAATATTATATTGGGTGTAGGAATGCAACATGACTTTCAGTGTTGTTGCTAGGTAATAGACCTTAATGTCTGGTAGTGAGCACAAGAAGTTACTCATGTCTGTAAGAACACTGAGTTCATATATCTAGCTCTTTGCCTGACTGTTACATCACCAGACATTTACAGTTCTTAAATTAGTCATTACATTAAAGGACAAAAAAAATAAAAACCCACTGGATAACTTGCATCTTAATCTTCAGAATTAACACCCGCTGTTCGACAGCATTCAAGATTTATATCATAATGAATTTCTAAATTGACTCATTCTTATTGGAAACTGCTTGTACTGACATGTTGATCTATTTTCGCTGTGGTTAACAGTTTCATACGTCACCCCCAGTGACATCTAACTTCTTGAAGATATTGGTGCTGTTGTTTAAATTCCACATGATTCAACAGAGCTTTATTCCTTTTAGTCTGTCATGTTCTCTTACTTCCTCATCCAAATCTTCAACATTAATTCATCATGCTTTTGTTAGTAACATCTGTTTCAGATTGAAATGTATTAATTATGTATTTCAATGACAACTTCTCACAGAAAGAATGAAATACAGCCCAGACCAAGAAATATAAATATAAACACATATAATGTGTTTCAGTGTATCAGAACAGTAAAATAAAGCACATGATGGTTCTTTTAGAACTTGGAAAAATGTCAGCTGGTCTTTTCCCAGTCATTAACTGTCCAGATTTGGTGAGCCTGTGGTGACTGTAGCCTCAGATTTCTGTTCTTGGCTAACAGAAGTAGAAACCTATTTGTTCTGCTGTTATAGCCCATCCACCTTTGTTTATTTGTTCAGTCTGTGACCCAGGCCATCTCACTCAACATCAGTGCCTGACCTCCTTAATGCTCTTGTGGCTCAATGGGCAAATCCACACAGCCATGCTCCAAAATCTAGTGGAAAGCCTGACTAGAAACCCTGAAGGTTATCATAACAACAAAGGCATTGTTAAAAAAAGCACTGTGAGGGTCAGGTGTCCACAAATGTTTAGCCATATATTGTGGCTTAATTTAGGTGCAGATAAGCATGTTTTAATTCTCAACGTCCAGATGTCAGCCTGATATACTTACATGCATTTCTGCTGTATATCGTGGTGTTCTACAGAGAGATAATTGCATTGGTTGTGCATTAAAGAAGGGGTGTGTGTGTGTGTGTGTGTGTGTGTGTGTGTGTGGGAGGGGGGGTAGTTTAGTCTCTCAGGGCTAATTAAAGGACTGCAGAGTTCCCGTTTTCTTTCCGTGAGCTGAAATACAGTAACACACTCGCTCGAGTCTAATGCAGACTGCATGCTCCTAACTTCATAAGTCGCGGTTTCACTGATGTCTCTCAACCCTGTGCAGTCATATAGAGAAATATTATATTAATCCACTTATCGGGGAAGAGCACATTCCGATAATCCTGGCTACTAAAGGAGGCTGCATTTCCAAATAACTGCAGCTCGACTGTTGCCCCGAGTCCCTGCGGCAACATTTCCTGATGAAGACGAGCGAATGAAAATAGCATTTAAGAAAGGGAGGCAGAGAAGGAGTGAGAGGACTGAGGAGTTGAGGTGCCTCCCTGAGATTGATCTGTGTGGCAGCAGATATTATGACATGCCGTGAAATTGAGACGCTTTACCTCCACAAAGGTGGTTTGAACCGTATGCTGTGTTTTATTTTCTCCTGTCTCCAGGGTGGTGTGGGCTGCAATAAAGCACAGTGTGAGTTCTCTGCCTACACTACGGGGCTACAGTGAATTTGTTTGTGTGTGGTTGATATGTTGGGTTGCAAAAATGTGGTTTATGATTATCCTGCATTTTCTTTGTCAATTTAATATAAAATGCTTGATAGATGACAATGTACTGTATATTATGTGTTTTCTGTGGCATGGCATTAATGCTAAAGGCCTTTAGTCAGTAAGAACTGGTAGGATTAGACTTCTGTAATTGATTGTCTCTTGTAGTGAATTAATTCGCTTTAAACCTTTTTTAACATCCTGCAAGCTGTTCAGAAATACTTGTACTACAACTTACCGTTGTTGTTTTTTCTGTTCTATTTGATTGATTTGGTTTCCGATTTTCTGTAATTTACTCAATCCTACTTAAAAGCTTTGCAATTGGTTACAGACCGACTACTGTATGTAGGTTCTCACTGAAATAACCAGACAGCAGAATGAATCTGTGTCCCACTTGTTGTGTAGCCTTTCAAAGAGGCATGGCATAATAGTCATTAAGCTAGACATATACCAATTTAGTTGCTGTCCAGATATTATATTAAAACACTTTCTTTTAGCTTCACCCATTAGGGGTCGCCACAGCGGATCATCTGCATGTTTGATTTGGCACATGTTTTCATGCTGGATGCCCTTCCTAAAGCAACCCTCCAAATTTATCCAGGCTTGGGACCTGCGCTAAGCGTGCACTGGCTTGAGCAACCCTAATGGCTGGGGTTGGTTCCCTGACCGGGGATCGAACATGGGCCGCATCGCTGAGAGCGCCGCATCCTAACCATTACACCACCAAGGAACCTTGCTGGCCAGATGTTATATGAGTAGTCAAAAATGAATGCACTGGATGGAGCAGCTAAACAGATGTCTAAAATTAAAAATATAGTGATGGTGTAGTAATTATTTACAAAAAATGTGAGAATTTTAACAATTCATTCCATTGTTCCCAATGACCAATTTCTGATCATCATAGTTCCCAAAGACCAATCTAGTATTTAATCTCTGACCAACACTGTTCTCAATGACCAATGTTTGATCTGCATTGTTCCTAATGACCAATTTAATTACCATTGCTCCCAAAGACAAACCTAATGACCAATATGTATGGTATTCTCAGTGTGTGTTCAAATGACACACTATTAGAATGTATTTATTGATGAAGATTTCAAAGCACATTGTAAGTTATTTTGGATAAGGTAATTTGGATATGTTTTGGTACATTCAAATTTATGACCAATGTAAATGTAATTGATCAACATTGTCCCCAATGACCAACCTAATGACCAATCTCTCATCACCAATATTTGAATATTGTTTGTTCCACTGACAAATATATTTAAATATATATTATAACATGTAGTTACCAATTATTATTATTAATAATTATAATAATAATAATAATAATAATAACAAAACTTAGAAGGGCTACGATTTCTACAATATTGTCAAAAAAGTTCCAAAGAAATATTTCTTTACGTGAATAATAATAATAATAATAATAATAATAATAATAATAATAATTTAAGTAAAAATACAATATGAAATCCTTTGATTAAGCTGGATATTACTGGGTATTATGATCCATCCATTCTGTATTATGCAACAATCATATACAATCACTGTTCATCTGGTTAATCACTTGTAGTAGTTTAATGAAAATATCTATTTCTATGTAACTCATATATATTGCCTTAATCATAATAAAATCTCTTTTTTTTCTATCAGCTTATTTTGCAATTTTCCATCACAGCATGCTGGAATCTTCCTGCCCCTTCCCCCAACCTTAATCTGAAGGTGAGCGCATCACCGTGATCAATATTGTGATTTCATTTTGTGTTTTAAACAAATTACGGACAGCCGAACGGACGTGAGTGTGACATTTGTTCTTGTCTACAATGCTCTTTTAACTCGCTGTTCTTGCATCTCAGTTCTAAGTATCTCCAGAAAACCTTTGCTATATAGGATTAATTTGCTGTGTATACGCGGGCACTCTCACTCTTGTGTACACGCCCACGCTCAGCCGCGGCTAATTTGAGCTGATACGATGCTGACTCATGATGACCCTTCAAACTGGCCTAAAGGTGTAAAACAAGATCCCGGCTAATTTAATATAACAGCAATATGCTAGTTTGTGCTGTTATTGGTTACGCCAAGCAGCCTTGTCTGACCTTTTTGTCCTCTTTCCCACCATGCCAGCTGATTCATGCCTTTCGAGTTTGGATATGACTTTAATAGAGCAGGCAGTGCAGAAACAAAAGAGGCCCACTCTCATGAAGGAGCTAATTGGGAGTGCTTGCATATTGAGGTTTAAATTGAACTAGCAGTTGGTGGAAAGAGCTGGAGGCCAGGAGGAGGAGGAAAAGGCGAGAATTACACTCTGGAAAATATACACCAAAAGTCTCAAACCCCTGTGAGCTACAATAAAAAAAATCAAGATGGAGAGAAAGATTTTTTCCCCTAGTCTGAATAGAGATCTATTGAGCACTGAGGAGAAGGAATGCATTTTAAATTAAATAAATCTCTTTTTTTAAAGGAGTCCTCAGGATGCAGAATTACCCAGGATGATGTCAAAATGTGTAAGCCGACTCTGTCGTGGGGAAACGATATGCACGCAGGACGTGCGTCGAGTGAAATGATTGATCCTCACAGACTGTGAATAAACTCGCACGAAGCTGAATCTTCCCATCACACATTTTCTCTTTTTATCTCATTTTTATAAAAAATCTGTGATGGCATGCAGAACAGAGCTCTGCGTGTTTATAAAACTGACACTGGCAAACACTTCCTGGTGACTGTAATGATGTCACAGCTCTTGCTGTACTGTATGTGTGTGTGTGTGTGCATGTGTGTGTGTCTGGACCATGATGTGTAATACAGAGTGGCGTATGTCTTCCAGCTATGTGTGTGTGTGTGTCACTGGGCCCTGCTGTGACAAACGGGCTGTGTCCCTTATCCCCCGGCTATGTTCTCCTAACCCCCTGTGTCCCCTTGTGTCCTCATACAGAGACCCTGAAGGTGCACACACACACCAGAAGCACGGAGTGTCCCGGTCCAACACTTCACACACTGCTCCGTATTTCTATATCTTATTTCTCATATTTTGTCTTGGTCACTTCCTTTATTTCTGTACATATCACAATTTTTCTTTTTTATCTCTCCATGCATCTCTTCACTGTTTTTTTTCTCACCACCAATATTTTTCTGTCTCTTTGTGAGTCTTTTATCTGTATCATTTTTTTTTCTCTGCATAATTTCTCTCCCCATAATCTTTTTTTAAAATCACACGTTCCTTTTATTTTTACCCTATCGCATTGATCTTTTTATCAGCTCCTCGCATACCTTTCAAAAACCAACAGCATGGCACTGTGATGTTTTCATAATGATGCATGATTAGATTTGGTTTATGGATATCACATCAATATTAATGCTAAAAAAAGCTGGCTGGATGAAAAGAAATGGCAAAAAAATGAGGTTTCTGTTGTTTTTTATTAACTTGATGTAGATGGTTTTCTGTAGGACATAACAGATACTAGGAGAGGTGGTACCTTAATGGTTAAGGCATTAGGCTTTGGATTTGAAGGTCATGAGTTCAAATCCAAGCCACACCAACCTGCTGATCCTGGGCCCTTGAGCAAGGTCCTTAACTCCAAAGCGGCTTAATTGTATGATTAAGATATATGTAAGCTACTCTGGATAAAGGCATCTGCTAAACACGATAAATGTAAGATTTTCTGTTTATTCCTCATCTTCAAGATTTTATTCTCAATGAAAATACATCAGTCTAAACTCATCGGTGATATTTGATGATTTCTGGCAGCAAACTATCGCATACATGCCTTGTCCCATTCGGAATAGATCATTGCCTGGCACCTTTTGTAAATAGTATATAGACTTTTGTTTAGGGTGTGTCAAACTATAGCCAGCTGGGAAATTTCTTATTTAGAAAAACTATGCTGTTTATCAGCTCTCAAAGAAAAAAAACTGTAATTTTAGCATTTAGGTGTTAAAAAGTGACAGGAGAAACTGTTTGGTTCTGTAATTATCTGTCTGCAACTGACATACAAAGTACAAAGCCATAATCACATTGTAAATGGCTTGATTAACTTTGACAGCCATTTCAATGATTCATTTCTATATATTACTGTATGTCTCGTCAACTGTCTGATTCACGTTGAATAGCTAAAACAGAGCACTTTTAAAAGAAAGGGGAAAAAACCATCCACTTAATTGCACTTAGTAACTAGTTGGAACTCATTTATCTTCAACCATCCAGCTCTCCTTCATCATACACCAGCTGCCAAACATAGAGGCTGAAGGCTAACACATGCAATGCCCCGAGATACATGGAACCATTCAACCGCAGCCCCTGGTACTGTTGCTCATGCTGTGTCTCATGGCAGCGCAACTCAAAGGAAAGTGCTATCTTCCATCATCCCCATGCATGAGCTCACAGATGCCCGCAATCGGCCCGCTAGTGCTGCTTTTGCAACAAAATGGATTCCCAATAATCAGTAACATCAGCAAAATTTTGGATCAAAGTGCATTTGAAATTCCCCTGTGCCAGCGAATTTCAAATGTCACGCCCCCTGTTACACAACTCAACTTACACCAGCACAGATGCCTTCATTTCTGAGCAGCAAACTGAAAATAGCAAATGAGTGCAAGTTAGCAGTATGCCAATGTTATACTAGCAGATTTTGCTTGCCACTGCACAAACACAGAGCCAATTGTGTCTCTCTCTACATTTCTATCCATATCACTGTTTCCCCCCTCTGCATTTTTTTTCCATAGTTATCATCATTCTGCAACATCAGAGTCCCTCTTTCATTGCATCTCTCTTTCCATGTTACTCATTATGACCCTTATCCTTGTTACTTTTGATTTTGTTCATACGAATTATAGGGGATCAGTAGCTGAAGGTACTGGCGCACATGTCTATTAAAATAAAAGTAAAAAAATTTAATGTTTTATTTGGGTGTGTTTTTACCCCTTTACAATCGGTACTCAAAATAACATGATCAAGTTGCAGCTCAGGTCAAGACAAATCAGGTAGGTTTCTATTGTCGTTCCAACCATAAACAGCGCACTACACGGTGCAATGTACCAATGTTTCTCCAGGACCAAGGTGCTACATGAGACAACATAAATTAACAAAAAACAACACAAAACTCCACAAAAATCAAAACTAACTACATTAAGTGCACATGTGCAAAAGAAAACAGACAAAATAAGACAAAGAAACAGTAAACATTGTGACACTGTTGCACCAACCAGTATAGTACAGAATGTTTGTGTAAATGGATAGTTTTGAAAAGGTCATGAGTTCAAATCCCAGCACTAACAGTCTACCGCTTCTGGACCCTTGAGCAAGGCCCTTAACATTTAACAGTTCAGTTGAATAAATCAGATACCGTAATTTCCGGACTATAAAGCGCACCCTTGTATAAGGGAATTTTACAAATATTTGTATTTTTAACATAAATAAGCCACACCTTGTATATAAGCCGCAGCCTGCACTGAAACTAATGAACTTTACACAGGCTTTTACCGAAAGAGAGTGTCTGTTACATGGGTGAAATATGTTGTGGCTCCTCTAAGAGCAGAGCAGCATTTTGGGAACAGCACGTTACTGCATTCTGCCGGTATTATTGCGTGTGTAAGTTTCTTTGACTAACCCGTAACGCTGTTGCCAAGAAAAATAAAAAAGCACGAGTTTTGGAAACCTGTCTGTGCTTATATGATTTCATTTGCAACTGGAGTTAGCGAGCTCTCCCTTCACCCAGACTCAACACGTTACAACGGCTTGTATCTAAATAGTAGCTGACCAAGAAAGTCATTGTTCACTGTCTTCCTCCTTCCTTTCACAACTATTTCTCTCGGGAGTTTATCTTTTGGCATCGTCGTGCGTTTAAAAATCAACACCGGTGAAAGTTTTTCTCCCGAAGCCGTGCAGCTCAGGACACAGGTGAGGTGCATTTTTTCGTTTCCGTTCGGAAATGTCATTGGTTTAATGTTATGGGGTTCAGTTTTTTTGGCTTGAAGTTTGTGAGACCGGGAAAAACCCAGGAAAAATCCATAAATTAGCCGCTCCGTTGTTTAAACCGCGGGGTTATAGACAGGTGCGGCTTATTTATGTTCAAAATAAAAATCTTTGTTAAATTCGGTGGGTGCGGCTTATATTTGGGTGCGCTTAATAGTTCGGAAATTATGGTAGTTCAAAATAAGTTTTGGGCTCATGATCATTTTAATAGATATCAATCAGTATTTGACTCATTAATATCATTCTATTAATAGATTGTTGTGAGAAGAGTAACATTAGAGTCTTTTCATATAAACTCAGTTGATTATGCAAAAGTATTGTCACAAAATTAATAATAGGAACATTATAGCCATACTAAATACAAGTACTTTGGATACTTAAGTACATTTGAAGGCAAATACTTTTGTAAAGTAAGACATTTCACTAGAGTAATATTTTACCTACTGTATCGCTACTTTAACTCAACTACATGGTTTGTGTTCTGTACTTCATCCACCAATTATATTTAATCTCTTTTTAACATTAACTTAATGAAAATAAAGTTAGGACATAATTTTTCTCCCCCTCAGTTTCATTTACATCACAAAAACATGTAAAGAAGGGGTGCCAAAATGTTTCTTGATCATTTTTCCATCGATTTGATTTTTTCAACAAAAATTTCCCTATAAGTTTTTTGGTCTATCGTGCTATGCGTGAGAGACCAGGAAAATCAGCTAAACTAATTAGTTATGTGGCAAATGCAATTCCGCGATAAACTGGGGGTGCGAGATTCAGAACCATGGTAAAGCGGGGGATTACTGTACTACCTTTCTATATTATGCTATGCTGAGGACAAAAATTCTTTATCCTGTATATTTAAACAAAGCCAGCTAGAGAGCAGTAATATAGTTGAAGAATGTGTAAAGGACATTAGACACAGAAGGATGAGTAACTTCCTCCTACTTAACTCTAATGTCAGAAATACTTCTACTAGGGCCACAGGCTGTAAGAAATATCCTCTCTGATTATGTAGTAAGTCTCAACAGGCTTTCAATTACATCATTTAGCAAAGGGAAAGACTCTGAATATTAATGTAAGTCTACTGTATGTAGATATGATTACTAGGATAGACTTTGATTTATCGTAAAACATTCCTAAGTAAGAAATGTAGTGAAACCATGCATTTGGCTGCTATGCATAACTAGCCTTTGAATGAGAGAAACAATGTGTTTTTTTTTTTCTTTATCTTTCATCTCTCATCTCTGTACCGCTATATGTGCACTCCTGATGTGATGCAGGTGCCATCCTGACATACTTCTGCTGCTGCTTCTCTCACCCTCCGGACCGGCCTGATTCATCTTGCTGCTCTACTTCCGTTTAAAGCTTTCTGCATGCGTGTCTCCCTTTCTGCTGTTGTCGTTTCATATGGATATCCTAAAGATTTCAACTTGCCAAAAACCATGTATGCCCAAGCCTTAGCCGTGCTTCAGTTCATAATCTCGCATGGATACTCAAGATTTGCACCTAAGAACTATTGCTGCATTCATAAACACTGTCTTGTGATAATTCCAGGACATGTATTCACAATCTGCTCATATCCTTGTACTGACAGTACATTTTGTCTACACAGTACTGTAGTATGCAATTGTAGAAGAGTACTATAATAGAAGAATAATTTCTGGTGGCACCCCAGAAGAGACTCATTTCAAGTTGTTCCTTGTCAATGTTTTGGGGGATTTTTATCTTGCCAGGATCACCTCTGGTTAAATTTGCATTTATATTTCTTGAAACTGACAATTCCTTTGATTTAGTGTTTTTTTCACTATTTGGTACATTTGTTTTGTAATCTTTTGTGTATTTTTTGCTAATTTTTCACACTATCAACAAATGTGTACCTCAGCCACAACCTGTCATACAGGGATGACACATTTATTTCTCTTGAGGCATCCAGGGCTTCTGCTGTCTGCCCTTTTCAACAGCTAGACTCTGGGCACTATGTCTGTACTTGATTACGATCTTTCGATACTTTATATCTCTGACAGTAAGGAGAGACTGTATAGTCTTCTTCTCCTTCTATATTTTTGGTCCTGTTCCTATAAAAAGCACTCTTATTTACTTTGACTTTTAGTGTTATAGTTTCTTATGCAGTCCAACTGTGTGCTCAACTCTGATCTTAAAGGCACATGTCGAGTACAGCTGCTTCAGATCATGTGTATGCCATAGCTCTGTACCATACTTGGTCTATCGATCAGCTGCTCATTCTGTGAGTGACTAGAGGCCACTCTGCTGCTTTGTGTTCTCCTGAAAAGCCTGTATATGACCCAAATCCTTCTTTATGACTACCTCACTTGGCTAACAGTGACGCTAATGGAGCTGGCTACTATAAAGTCTGCAGGCCAGTATGCTCAAATGTCCTCCACTGGACTATAAAGTGCTGGATATAGTTGGCAGTTTATGTTATATTACTGGAGAAAGAAACCTGCACAGTGTTTTATGCTATTGGTCCGTAAGTAGAGGATAAATAACTAAGTGTGTAATCCAGCCATCCATTCATCCATCCATCCTATTACACTATATGGGCATTGGGAGTGTTCATGGCATTTTCATGCAAGTGCAGTTCATCCCCAAACTTTAACCCTAAAACAAAAAATTGTTTTTTTCCCAGCTAGCAAAACTTCAGTTATTAACATTCGTCTCAAGTGAGCACATTATAAGTGGACAGCCAAAATGCATGGCCGTTTACACCTGGCATTTTAAATGTGTCTCCAGTGACCACTTGGGATTGGATTTCATACATCATTTCCACCGGAGGAAGGCTGTTGTGCACATTTATTATGTCAGTCGTAAGCTGCATTTGTTTTAAGTCAGACATGTACCACAAATTGTGTGTCATGAACCTGCATTGGCTGTTTCAAATGTGTTTAATCGCATGGCCTGCTAATGAAACTAGCACATGAGTGAGGAAACAATAAAAGTGTAGCACAAAAACAACTGCTTTGTTCTCTGGTGTTGGTGTCACCTTTTTACTGAACTTAGAACTAGCCTGGAGATTTTTGGAGTATTTGACTGAGGAAACGATGCAGTTGTTTAGATCATCCTCTGCTGATTGGTGCTGCATTAAGACTACTGTACTTTTGTGATCAGATAAATTTAATTCAATTTTATTTGTATTGTACTTTAAACAGTGGACATTGTCCCAAAGCAGCTTCATAGAAAATATGAAAAAAATATATACATTAAAGTGTCGTAAATTAGTCCTTATATGTTTATATATATGCCCCAGTGAGTGAGCCACTGTCTATGGTGGCAAGGAAAAACTCCCTGAGATAGTATGATATAAAGAAACCTTAAGATGAATCAGACCCAAAAGGGAACCCATTTACATCTGGGTAACACTGAATGTCTATTTGTATTTCCATCATTGTTGAGGTTCTCAACTGTTTGCCATTTTAATGCAAAAACTGTTCATGGCAACTGCAGCCCTAAGTCATTGTAGCAGACTGTTTGTATTCATTACAATCCAAATCCATCTTCTTGATTCTTGAATTTAACGCTCTACAGTAACCTCATTGGTGTTTAGGCTGTTAATGGAAAACCATCCCCAGCAGCAGTGAGTGCTCTCCAATTGAAGAGAACTCCATCAATAGATATGGAATCAGGAGGTCTCAGGCAGGTCCAGAAAGAAGAAAGAGACAGGATCGCAAGTACTTCAGGAGCATGTGTAGAGAGGGAGAAAGAGAACGATAGAGCATTCACACTATGCTTACAGATGTGTCCAAACGTTCATAAAGTCTAACGGCTCCTGGTTACACAGATAACACAGTTTAAAGTTTCTATTTTTTAAACATGATGCATTAAGCTAAGAAATCTTGCTAAGCTTTACTGACATTACCTAAAATATTAGTCTTCCAGTGCATTAGATCTGCCCGTACTTTTACTAACCCTATCCTTTTTTTTTTAAAATACTACCTTCAAATAGCTTTGTAACTTTGAACAATGCTTCATAATATTTAATTTTACCTTTCAAGGCTTTCATTGAACATGAGGAAAACATACAGCTAAAAGCTACTGTCAGAGTGGAATAGAAAACGTGACCAGCCACAGTGACTTATTGTATGCCGTATGCTGTATGATTTTTACTTCTGTGGCAAAACACAGACCTGCTGGCTATGCTTCAAGGATGCCATTTAGAGAGCTATTGTTATGAAAAACCATATGTGTGTGTGTGTGTGTGTGTGTGTGTGCGTGTGTGTGTATGTGTGTGTGTGATTCAGCCTGGGCTCTGGGCTCATATTGAACTTCTGCTGTACATCAGGCTGTGACCAACTGTAAAAGTTTGTCCGCCCTTTTATCTTCTCTCTCTCTCTCTCTCTCTCTCTCTCTCTCTCTCTCTCTCTCTCTCTTTATCCTTTTCTCTTCCCACCCCCTCCACATCCTCCATCCAAAGTCATCGATTGCCATCTGATGGCTCTATCTTCCAGTGAGACTGTAATCCATTGAACGATTACTTTCTCCTCTTGGCCGCCTTTCTCTGTTCTCTTCGTCTTTTTATTCTTCCATTTTTGTGTGTGTGTATTGTTTGCTTGTTTACTTAACAATCCCTTCACAGGTTTGTGATACTTTTTCTCTTCTGTGCCTACAGATCCTGGCAATGTACAGCCATGCTAACACTCTCCCAGTAGGTCAGATTTATCCGACAAAATTAAAATGCTTCAGCTGTGCCAGTGTGAAAGGTGTACAAAATCTGGTGGACAGTATCATGTTTTTATTTATTTATTTGTCTGTTTGTTTATTTATGTTTCATTTTGAAACCACCTGTGGTAGTCTTATATATAAATTCTTGATCACGTAGACCTTTGTCTGTGTTGCCAGTCAATGCAGCATGTCACAAGCAGCATGCATTTATGCATCTATTGCCCTTTCTGACCACAGGGTTATTTTGGATTTATAATTTCCAGCCTGTGCTACTGGTTTGTCAGTCACTATCACATCTTCATGAAAATAACTTCAGACTGTGCAGCCTTCACAAAAATAAATAAATAAATAAATTGCCCCAAATCCTCGATCTGTCTACACAATGACAGTTGTTAAATGAAGGCTGATTGAGGTTTACAGTGTTCCATAAACTTTCCCTCTACTCAGGGAGAGTCTCGTATAAACACTGAAATGGACTTCAAGCTGCTGGACATCCCGGCCTTTAAATCACAGTTTAATAAAGCGCCACTGCAAGACGGTCTGCAGTGCAGGCTCGTGTATTGGTGGGAGTCTGTTTGAATATAATGATTTGTTGTACTGTATTTGGCAAGCATCTAGGCTATTCCTGATTGCCCTATCAAAAGAACTGCCAAGTTGCTTAATTCCCTTAGGGTATGTCTAGAGCTACATAACAGAAAATATGAAATGGTTGTTTTTGGCGCAACAAAAACCCCAAATTTTCAGGATTTGACTCAAGCAGCTGACTAGAGCAAGAAAACAATAACACAATTGATGTATGAGTGCACTGCGGACGAGTGACATTTTTATATTACTAACAATCATAAGAATTTAGACTTGCATTAGACATGCTGAGATATATAGTTTATTGCATGATGCTGGCAGGTTAGTGTCAGACAACATTACCTATTAGCCCATGCAGATCACAATAATGAAGTAAATGAAATGTTGTTACTGTATTTAAGTCGCTTTTTCGCATATCTATATTACTGAAGTTTTTCCATTTAGGGAGACTTTTCATTTAACTTCACTACATTTGGCTAAATCAGCATCAGCATATTTAGCATCAGTGCAACAGCAAGCAGAACATTTTGAGAGGAATAAATGATAGAAGAAACTCCTGACTCCTTGCCAAAACACCAGTGGCCTTATTTACTTGATTATTTTTTTAAGTAGTTAAAAAAAGGTTTTGGGCTCATGATCATTTTAATAGATATCAATCAGTGTTTGACTCATTAGTATCATTCTATTATTAGATTGTTGTGCTACATTAGAATCTTTTTACATAAACTTAGTTGATTAAGCAAAGAGTCTGTAACAAAAATCATAGTAGAACATTATAGCCATTATAAATCATAGTACTTTGGATACTTAAGTACATTTGAAAGAAAATACATTTGTACTTTTACTCAAGTAAAAGTTTAAAGGGAGCTCTTTTACTGGAGTGATATTTTACTACCTTAAATCAAGTACATGATTTGTGCACTTTGTCCACAACTTCCTAATGAGCACTGTGTTTGAACCTTCTGTTGTGGGGTACGTTCTGTGTTTTACTCAGTTACTGGTCTAGAGTTATTTTTTTGCATCAAAAGGTTACATTTATGGCATTTGGCAGATGCCCTTAAGCAAAGCAACTTATAGTTATCTCAGATATACAGCTGAACAAATTATGCTTAAGGGCCTTGCTCAAGGACCCAGCAGTGGCAAATTGGCGGGGCTGGGATTTAAACCCATGACCTTCAATTAGGCCAACATCTTACCCACTGCGCTCCAGATCATATTTACACTCAGTTCTTGTTTACGTACAGTATATGTATATGTTTCATGTTTAAATTACTTGCATCTGACTCCCAATTCCCTGACAGATGTGCTTTGGACCTGTGATTCACAGAACTAGAACTAAGGATTGTTTACCATTTTGAGCATTAGTCAATTTTTTTGACTAATTACTACCAATACTAGCACCGAAATGAATACCCTATAAATTAGTAATTAATAAGTGACGCCATAAAAAAATCTTTCTTTGCTTTTTTCCAGCTAGTTTGATTCACTATATGCAAGGTTTGAGGACACCTTACTATTAGTCTTGCATACTCTTTTTGAACATCCCATTCCACATTCAGTCCCTATTTGCTATTAAACCTCCACACTTCTGCGACGATGTTCCGCTAGATTTTGGAGTGTGCTTGTGGAGATTTGTGGAGATTTGTTCAGCCACAAACTCATTAGTAAAATCAGGTACCAATGTAGGTGAGGTGAAGAGGCCTGGGATGCAGTCAGTTTTCCAATTTATCCCTTACAGTAGGTGTTGAATAGGGTTGAGGTCAGAGCTCTATAGAAGGCCACTCAAGATCTACTACAGGGGCACTGTTGTGCTGAAACAAGTTTGGATTGCTAGTACAAGTGGAGGAAGAATTTTATGCTATCACATCGAAAGACATTCTATACAATTGTGTGACTCCCACTTTGTAATTACAGTCTGAGGAAAAGTTACATATGGCTGAAAAAGCTAGGGGGCTCAATACTTTTGTTCATTTACTTTAGTGTATATACAGTACCTCACAAAAGTGAGTACACCCTCATATTTCAGCAACCATTTTAGTATTTCTTCTCAATGGACAATACTATAGAATTTAAAATTGGATTGGTTTAGATTAGTTAATATGCAGGTTGTATAGCAGTACAGATTTACTGTCCTCTGAAAGTAACCCAACATACAGCCATTATTGTTAAAATAACTGCCAACAATGTACACATGTCACATGTCAAACTGTGTCTATAAAAGTGTCAATATTTTGTGTTAGAACCATGTTATCTAATACTGCTAGAATCATCCTGGGCATGGAATTTACCAGAGTTGCACAGGTTGTTGCTGGGATCCTCTTCCAACCCTTCATATGGACATCACGGAGATGCTGGAGGCTAGACACATTGTGCTTCTCTACCTTCCACTTGAGGATGCCCCAAAGGTGCTAAATTAGCTCTGGAGACATACTTGGTCACTAAATCACCTTCACCCTCCTCAGCAAGGCAGTTGTCATCTTGGCAGTGTGTTTGGGGTCGTTATTATGTTGGGAAACTACAGTTCGGTCCAGTTTCTAAAGGCAGCACATGTTAATGTTCTGCTTCAGAATGTCACAGTACATTTTGGGACCCTTGTTTCTCTCAATGAACCGCAGCTCCTCAGTACCAATGAGCAACACTCATGCAGCCCCAGACCATGATGCTACCCCCACTATGCTTGACTGCAGGCAAGACACAATTCTCTTGGATGCTCATCACCAGGGCATTGCCACACATGCTGGACCTAATCTGAGCCAAACAAGTTTATCTTAGTCTTTTTAGACCACAGAGCATGGTTTCAGTAATTCATGTTCTTGGACAGGTTGTCTTCAGCAAACTGTTTGTGGGTTTCTTTACAGCCAGCTTCAGAAGATACTTCCTTCTGGGAGGACAGCCATGCAAACGGAATTGTTGCAGTATGCGGTGTATGGTCTGAGCACTGACAAGCGGACCTTCTGCTACTGCAACCACTAAAGCAATGCTTGCAGCACTCATGTTAATGTAGCTAGCAAAAGCTTAATTAAAGCTCTTCATTTTAAATTAACTAGTTAACACTGCAAAGATTGTGTTAACCAGAGCATGTGTGTATCTTTTAAAAAGCCTTTTGCTAGCTACATTAGTCAACTTGCATCAAGAATAGCTGCACTTATATAAAGTTCCACATGTATTTTTATTTACCTAGCTACTCTGTAGACGTTTTCTCTCAAACTGATGCAGTGTTAGTTGCTGCTGTGCACTGCTAGCAATGAACTCCTCATGCTGGCTTTTATGCTCAAGAAGTTTTATTGTAGGAAAATGCTGTAGTAAGCCCAACCTCCTCGTGATATAATTTCTTTTCCCTTTGCAGAGCACAGTTTGTAGTCTGCTTTGCTTTAATTGCTGTCATTAATCAAGAAATAAATCTAGATTACTGTCATTTTGTGTTGTCTGATATATATTAGCAAGACAACATACACTTGACTTGTCATATACTGTAATATTATGCAGTATTGGATGTTGGTGTCAGTTTCTTTAACAGCAAAATATGGATAGATATAAATTAGTGTACTATTAGATGGATACCCAATTCTGGTATCAGTACCGTAGCTAAACACAACACAATTATAGAGTATGGTTATCAGAGCAGTGGGTCCCCCATATTCCGTCTCTTCTTATTGTGTGCTTAGCTTATGAAATGTAGGCACACACACGCAAACAGTCACGCTTAGTGTAATTAACACCCTTTGAGTAATAGGCTGAATCACTTCGGAGGTGTTGTGCCAAATAAGCACTCAGATGAGTTTCAGCTCCTCCAGGAGCGTCTGCTTCCAAACTCATGCCAAACAACCAACACATACAGACTTTTGGGAAAATCTACAGCATATACATTGATAATTGGTGTGATATGTAATTTATTTGGTATTTTCACCTGTGGAAAAAAAAATGCAACATTAATATATATTTTGTGTGTCTAGCTTCTGAGTGAGGTTAAAGAGGTTTGATGGATTAGTGTCACCAATGCAACTGCATTGGATTTTTAACAAAATCAATATGTCCAATATGTCCTTTGTTGTGAGCATGTGGTTCTGTAAAGGGCAAGAGAGAGAGAGAAAGAGAGAGAGAGAGAGAGAGAGAGAGAGAGAGAGAGATGTACACACTGTCTGTAAAAATGGTCTGTTACATATTACATATATGTGCATATATGACTTCATATTTTGGGCTAGTACTGTATGTGCATGGATCTATGGGATCAGATAAATTGTACTTCAAGTCACAGAAAGCAAATGCATAAAAAATGGCCTTATATCCATTGAAAATGCTCTAAAATCCACATTTGCACAAAATACTCTCACACTCACTTAAAATTGTTTTTCTACCTCCACAAAATGCTTCCATATACCAGTAATGCTCTCATACCCAAACAAAACATTTATGTTGGGGGAGTTTTTGAGATTAGAGGATGATTAGTGGATGTGAGAGTGATTGGCTCTCATCCTCTAAACTCAAAATCTCTCCCAACAAAAATGATCTCACCATTCTCAAAAATGCGCTTACATCCACAACATTCTCTAACATCCACACAAAATTGCTCTTGCATGTGTAAATATGCTTTTAAATACACACAAATCCACATAAAATACACACAAATCCACATAAACGCTTTTGCATCTATGAAAATGCTTTTATATCCACACAAAATGCTTTCACATACACACAAGATTGTTCTCGCATCAACAAAAGTTTTTTTCACATCAACAAAAATCCACACAAGGATGCTCCCACACTGACTGCTTTCATGTGTAATTGACTTATTACCTGTTTACATGCTTATTATTGTATTAGGACGTTTTAGGATTGCACTTTAATTGTGTTGAACAAAATTCTCATTGTTACACAGAATTCTCCTATACACATCATCAAACACTCCAGCATTTGCAAGATATATCTTTACTACATACAGTATAAGTATAGAATGCTTTTATGTTTACAACTAGTACCTACACAACATAGTACATATTATATATGTTGATCTGTGCCAAAGCTCTCAGAAAACACAAAAAAAAGCTTTATCAACATCTTGTCTTGAAATTGTACACAGACCTACTTGACATACTTTCAATTTACTGCTTTCCTATATACACAAAAAAACTTTTAATTACAAAAATGCTCTCACATTCAGTATTTATTATCAGTAATTTTACACATTACATATACAGTCTCATGGACACTCACCTCAGTGTCCTACAGAAGAAGATTGGCAGTCATGTCCTTGTGGACCGGGAATCCACATTAATCCTTGCCAGGCCCTCATGCAGACATTCTGCCCTCTCAGCTGTCTGTTTATGCTTCACATCCTTCGAGATATATATATATATATATATATATATATATATATATATATATATATATATATATATATATATATATATATATTCAAGACAAATATATATATTTGTCTAATTAAGGCAATGAATGTGTATTTTCAATGCATACTATACTATACTGTGCATACACTTTTACAAGTAAAGAGTGAATTAAAAAAGAATACATCAGTTTTCTGCAGGTTTTTTTCCTGCTAGGCCAGCTAGCAATAACGGCAGTTTGGTTACCATGCCAACAGGGAACTAGTCAAGGGCACGGGACTTGCGGTACAGCAGATTCAATTATGCAGTGGTCAGCGCTTTAATTCTATTAATCTGTGCTGGACAGTGTGTGTGTGTGTGGATAGCAATTAGTTTTCAGATTATTACAGTGCTCTTGAGTACTCTTGAAAACTGCACTGATACACATTTTCTCGATCAACTCCAAATTGCATAAAATCATTGAAACAAAATTGAAAACTGCTCGATACGTCGGAAAAATATGCTGAGACTGGAACCGCGTTTGACTTGAAATTCATTACACATTTTGACTCTATTTGTCTTTTCATTTCTCACTTTGATGGAATAATTAAGTTAGATGCCGGTGACAAACAATCGGCCATGAAAGCAAACCAGAAAGCCGTAGCTGCATTTGGATGTTAATTATGTCTTTAATGGAACGTAATGGCTGTACTCTTTAATGGCATTTGTCAGGGAGTTGGCACAAATGGATTCACAGATCTTTTTTTTTTATACTCCTTTCTCATTCTCTCTCTCTCTCTCTCTCTCTCTCTTACTCTTCTTTTTTTTTTTTAAAGATAAGCCCTATTTAACCAATATGGACTCTCATCTGAAGAGAGCAGGCGTTTTCCTTTATTAATGCCTTCCAGTGGTGGACAGTCAGAAAGCATCTTTATTACTGTACCCTTTTTTTAGTATCTTTTCTTTATGAGTATTTTTATTTTAGGAAATGTTTACTTTTGAAGCACAAAATGTTACTTTGTACTCCACTACATTTCAGAAAACACAAATTAATATTTGCATTAAATACGAATCAAGCGTGACCCCATGGTTCTGGCAATAGTTTCCATGGAGTAAGGCTACTCTCTGTAAGAACAGAAAACTCTCTCTTTACAAAGGGATGATGTGCAGAAAAATAGAGAATTTAAATATTAATTATTAAAATATAAATCTCAAAGTATTTACTAATTTTACTTTGATACTTACATTTACATTCAACAAAAAGTACTTTTGTACTTTTACTCAAGTAGAAATGTAAACAGAGAAATTCTATTTTTATTTACACATTTTAACTAACATTTACACAGGGAATTTATAATATTTTTTTTTTACTCAAGTATAGGAATGATGCACTTTGATTTTTGCCTTCCTTTCTTGTGCTCTGGATATCTTAGCTTTATAAATCCATACATCATAAATCTTTGCCTATCCATATCAAACAGATAAGAAATAGCAATATTTCTTCGAATATATATATATATATATATATATATATATATATATATATATATATATATATATATATATATATATATAATATTCTTGGTATCAGTTGCACCTTATGATGTGGACACTTTCAGTTTTATCATAGTCTCAGGATGCTTTAGGAATTTACACAAGCCGAGTGACAAATTATAAAGGGTTATGTCAGAGATAAGATCCAGAGTCACTGCTTTTTTTTTATTTTTTTTTATTTATTGCAACAAATGACAAAAAAAAACACACAACCTCCTCCAAAGTCTTATACATTTGAGATGCTAACAGATTTGGCTTACTCCATTTGATTTGTTAAAAATAAAATATACATTTTTTATATTTTTTACAATTTATATTGGAAATTTTCCAATAGATTTTGTAGCATGGCTGTGGGAGTTCGCTCACTCATCCACAGAAACATTAGCGAGGTAAGGCACTTATGTCAGGTGAGAAGGCCTGGGGTGAAACCAGCATTTTCATCCCAAACCATCAGCAGTTCATCCCAAAGGTGTAAATTGGGGTTGAGGTCAGGGCTTTCTTGAAAGCCACTCAAATCTTTCAACTCCACACTTGGCAAATCACATCTTTATGGCACTCAGTTTGTGCACAAATGCCTTGTCTGGAGCAGGTTTGGACCTTTAAATGTCAAGGAAGAAAAACTGTAAAAGTATGGCATACAAATACATCCAATAACTTTGTGTGCTTTCAAATTTGTGGCAAGTGCTTGGGGAAGAACCAAAAATATGAATGTGTTGGTCGTGTTCACAAACCTTTGACCATATAGTGTTTGATGTAAGTATGTATTATACAATGTTATACTACACAATACAACATTATACTATACTATACTTTACTACACTATAGTAGACTAGAAGAGGCTACTGTACATTTGAAAATGTGAGGGGGTTTTCTCAGTTTGCTCCATTTACTGTATAACTATAGGCTTGAATATAGCTCTAAGATGAAGCAGGCTATCAGCACTGCCCCAGTCACAATGGCTTTCCAATGAAGTATCATCTCCATTAAGTGAAAAAAGAGAAGTAATTCCTCACAGCGTTTCATTTGAAATCACCCAGGTAGAGATAAAAGAACAGCTTTTCTGTGATTCACGATTGAGGTGCTTTTATTATTATTTTTCAAAACCATTAAAAAAAATGTAATCTAAGTAATTATGTGTTCAAAAATCATTCAAAAATCTTTTTAGCCCACCTGTCAGTCTTTTTTTTGCACTGATAATAGCTGCATTTTGAGGATCAGACTTACTCTAAGAAAGAGGGGTAAAGGTTTATAATACAGAATGTATTTAACTAGCATCCAGGTGAAAGACATAAAATGCAATTCTTTGTTCATTAATTCACTCATAAATTAATCATTTGATTGTTTAATATGAAGGAAGTTCCATGTTTAATGCAATAATAATAAGACTTTTGGATTGTATATGGTTTTTATTAATGTTTAAAATTATACACAAAGGGTATTGTGGTGAACACTTTGTCTATGTATAAAATGTCTTTTAAATGAATATGCATATTTGTAAATGGAATCAGAATCAGAATTAGAAATAGCTTTATTACCAGGTATGCTTTCACACACAAGGAATTTGACTTGGCTTCAGGAGCTTCCAGTGTACAGACATAATATAACAGAGTAGTAAACCAGACAATTAAATAATGCAATATATACAGAGTAAGAATATTGTTTAAATGAATGTACAGATGTTATTTACAAGTGTGAAGTTTACTAGACCATTGGATTCTAATGTTTCATGTTCTAATGTTCTAATATCATTGGAGCAAAAATGTAACAGTGGAATCACCCTTCTTGTTTCACAGTTCCATGTTTTAATTGCAGAGCTAGCATAACAGTGTCACATAGCCTCAAAAAGAGGCCTCACAAAGTGAATTTGATATGGAGATGTGCATGCTGTCATTCTCTAAACACACTGGCTGTGATTTGGCAACTCTAGTGCTAAAGTAATGGACTGAACAGAATGTTATTTCATTGAATTCATCACAGTCATAATTATAGTAGAATGTTTATGATGAGAGTTAAGCGTCCTACTCCATTTGGACTTAATTAGCACCCTGGTGTAATTTATTGTCAATTGCTACATGAGAATAGAATCACGAGAGTGGCTTGGGCTATAAAAAGTAGAATATTGATGTTGTATAACAACAAAAAAATTAAGCATTTGGTGCTTTCCAATGACGATTCCGTTTTTCCATTAGGTCTCTGAGGAGCAGGCATATTTTTTAAGAACCACAAGGATTTTTTTAAGCTGATGATTATGACTAGCTTATGAGCCATTTTCAATTCATGTGGGCCATCGTCTTGGAATTGTGTTCTGAATTGAAGCCAGAACTGAAGAGATCAACATGAAGAAATTATGCAATTCCCCAAAGGCTTACCTTTAAAGATTATTCCGCAGCAAATACTTTTCAGCAAAAATTGGCCTGTCTCGTCTTATAGTCATCCGTAGACTGTACAGGATGGTATAATTAGATATTATGCAAATATGTCAAGTACGCTTGGGGTGCACAGGACGAAATGAAATTTCAATTTGTGGTGATCAACAATTTTTCAAGCACAATCAGCTCAATTGTGTGCACCTATACAATAAAAGCCATAGATAAGGAATTTGTATTTCATCATTTGCATGATCACTCCATTAAGGTCTCTGCAATGGAGACCTGAATTTTCCTCCTTTTTATGAATTAAATCTAATAGAGAAATACAGTTTGTGGAGAATTTTCCAAATTGTACCACTTTTATTGGTACATGAGTTTGGTTTGGGGTAACTCAGCTATATTAATGGTTCTCTTTGGAGCTTTGTTTTACATCACATTTACTTTACAACATGTCAAGGACCCATGTCAACAACCCATTCCAGTTACAGAAGGTTCAGAGAAACCTGTTCACTTCAAAGCACATTAGTGTCACTCATTCACTTTATAGCAGGTATATTCCACCCTCTTCCACTTACATCAGGTTTAACACATAGCTCTGCCTATTCACTTCATAAAAATAAACACTAACCATTCAATTTACAGCAGGTTACTTTTGTTTTACTGCAGGTTAGCTCTGCCCATTGATTTTGTAGGAAGTCCCTTTCACCTATTCACTTTTCAGTAGTGTAGCCTGTAGCATTTACTTTAGAGCAGGTTAGTCCCTCATATTTGTTTTACTGCAGGTTAGTTTCACTCATAGATTTATAAAAGTCAGATTCCACCCATTTAATTTACAGCTGGTTAGCTACACCCTTTTACTTGAATGCAGGTAAGCTTTGCCTATTTACTTTGGAGGATAGTCAGATATATCCATTTTTTTAGCTTTTAACCTGTACCATTGACTTTAGAGCAGGTAAGATCCATCCATTTAATTTACCACAGGGTAGTTCCATGCATTCAATTTACCACAGGTAAGCTCCATCCATTTAATTTAATAGTCTTCCTGACGGTGTTCGGGGCTCAGACACACTCTCCCAGTTTAAGTGTAGATTAAAAACATATCTTTTTAGCAAAGCCTACACATAACATACGTCTCACATCATAACCTTGTGCTCCAGAACATCTGATCACATGCACATTATCAACTTGTGCTGTTAATATCATGAACAGCAGCTACGCTAATTCCTCTCCACTGCTTCTCTTTCTCTCCCCATCCCGAGACACCCTGAGGTTTGGCCAGCTCCAGTCACCTCCCACCTCGTGATGATTACGGACCTTTGAAGAAGTAGATGCCGAACTCACAAACATCCCGAACCATCTAGAGACGTACCAGTGCCATTTGGATCCCGCTACATGTGTGGAGTTTTGACATTGGACCTCCTGGAGTGTTTAAAGGCTCTGGCATGGAGAAGCTGATGCTGGATCTGTGGTGATCACAAATGCTGAGCTCATAAAACTCGGAGCTACTAACCATATAGACTGTATAAGACTGCAGAAAGAACATCACTTATAATCTTATACTCCAGTAATCATGTTAGTTCTCACTGTCCAGTGTTCTTTATTGTTGAAAGATTTATGATCAAACTCTTGATGTCACCCAGATGAGGATGGGTTCCCTTTTTGAGTCTGGTTCCTCTCAAGGTTTCTTCCTCATAACATCTAAGGGAGTTTTTCCTTGCCACAGTCTTCACTGCTTTTTTTCTTTTCTCAGGCTTGCTCATCAGGGACAAATTCACACCATTCACCATCACTGTTGATTTGTGTAAAGCTGCTTTGAGACAATGTCTGTTGTGAAAAGCGCTATACAAATAAACTTGACTTGACTTGACTTGACTTAATTTATCATAGGTTGGTTCCATCCATACAATTTATTACATGTTAGTTCCATCCATACAATTTAGCACAGGTTAGTTCCAATAATTTAATTTATCACAGGTCAGCTCCATCCATTTAATTTACAATTGTTTAACATGTCTTTTATTTAACGCCTTAGATGTCTTTACAGCGCTTCATGTTTCTTTTTTCAGGAATATCACAATCTGCATTTTTTTAATTGTTAAATTCAAAAGAGAAACAAAGAACGATAGGTTGGTGAGTAAAAGACACTTTGTAAAGAAATAAAAACACTGTATAACATGCTGTTTTTGTTACCCTCAGTGATGAATTTCTACTAACATTCAAAAAGTTCCAAAAGTGTAGAGTTCCTCAATGCTTTCCTCATTGCTTTCAATACTGTTTTACCAATACACTAAGAATCATGCTCCTCTTTTATATGCATAGGAGGTGCACAAACAAATGTAGGCGTGTTAAATGGAATCTTACTCCGCTCGGGATTTTTGACAGCAACTATTCATAAGACATGCAATTCTTATAAATCTAAATCTTTGCAATTTTGCAGCCGCAATATTTTATGATAGAACACATAGTTTTCAACATAAGTCCCCTGGAGTTTTATAGTTCTTAGTTGCTTGGCATTCTGTATGGGTCAAAGCAATTTGTTATGTGAAGGTGTTGTTGTTTCCCATTTTTCCTCATGCAGCACAATTATGCAGTGCTTCATAAAGAAGTAACACTAGGAGTTTTTTTTCTTTTCTCAGCAGTGAACCTTGTCTGTTTATAACAGGTTTTGAAAAGAATACTGACTTGTACGTATAGTGGAACTGATAAGCTAATTCTACACGTTGTAGTTTTGAAGTGAACACACGAAGTAATCACTGGAGTAGAAATACTTTACTATAGATGTTAGGTGTTGTGAGGGAATAATCAGTTTAAGACAGTCTGTTGTTTTTATTTTATTTTTTTCCAGAGAAACACCTTTATTAAGTCACTAAACCATCTATTATTTATGCCATGTGCAAAAAAAAACCCCTGCACCGATTTACAAAAAAGAAGAGAATTAAGAAATTTTTTCCCCAAAAAGCCATTCCCCCAGAAAGCCCTCATTGTTGACACATTGCATAGCATAATAATGACAGCCATTATAAGTCTATTCTATCCAGGTTCATGCTGCCCTAGAAGAGTTCAGCAATCATAGACCAAGATAAAAGTTGTGAGTTCAGCTAATTCTATATAATTGGTGAACTCATCCATCACTCTCCTGCAGTTTTCCCTATCTGGCTGAAATAAATGGTATTGCTCTCTCATGCTGGATGCAAGTGCACATGTGTGAAGTCAGCAATATAGCACACAGAATCCATTTTCATCAAGGAGCTCAGGTTTGGTGGATCACTCAGGTGCTACAGGAAATAACTGAGACTGTAACAGATTTGTTCTGGCCAATCGGACAGCCTGCTGAGACATGTCAGATACTGCAGGGAAAAGCAAATGATCAGGTATTAAAATTAGCAGAATAAAGGTGTGGTTGACAACTAAACAGATTATACAATATTTCATATAAATTACAGGATATGGGCAGCATCATGTATTGTTTCCACCTCACAGATCAAGGTCACCCTCACATGTCCAAATGGTTTGCTTAAGGTACTCTCTTTCCCTTCCAGGAACTCGAGCTGCGCCGGAACGCTTTGGGAATGCGACTGCGTTGTCCATGCTCTGAGTAATAAGTCTAATCAGTCAAAATTGAAGACAGGCTGTTAACGGCAAGGTGACATCACGACCAGGGAGTATAAAGTGCACCTGGAGAGAAGACGGCTTTAGCTTCTGTTTGTTCATGAAGTGCTCTGTGTGAAAATTAATGTTTGCCTGTTTGTCAAAGAATAAAGGCATCCAAGAAAACCAAGCACACGTTTCGGCTGTGTGCTTCCCCCGTCTTTGTTTCATTTGTCTGGGAAGAGTTGTCTGGGAGCGGATCATGCGATTTCGGCTCTTGAGAGAGCCGATTGCCAGCACTGTGCTTGCATGCATGCTCGCATGCGGCTGCTCCACTCCCGGCTGCTCCACTCCCGACGGGCACTATTTGAGAAGAACACCCCTACTCCTCGCGGTATCTGTGCTGCTTTACTGAGGCGAAGTGTCGCTCTGGTTCCTGGGGTTTGCTTATGGATCTCACAGAAGGTTTGCAGACGGGCTTGTTCCTTTCTTTTTTCTCCTCTGCTTGGCCTGACTCCTGTTCGGCTTTGGAGGCACGCCTCTCGCCGATGTCTTCCCCTGTCACAAGATCACATAGCTAAGCCTCTCTTCCTCCGAGGAGGGGATGGGACAGAGCAGGCTGGCCGGCCGGTGAGCATAAAGCCCCTCCCTCAGGCAAGCTCGATGAGCATTTTTTGCTCCCAGCATCACAGCCTCTGCGTCGTGGCTTGCTATTTTTACCTGGGCTCTTTACCGCCGCCTTTCTTGTCCCGCCCCTTCAGCCCCAAGCCATGGTTTATTCCAACGTGTCAGGGCTTGGGGATTATGGCTAGGGTGTTATGCCACGGGTTGTAGAGACGCTAACATGCTATCTCTCCCCTGGTGTGGCATCTTCCCCAAAACCCCTGACATTACCCACCAAGCCCCTGCGCACTACATCGGCGCTGGTGGCAAAGGCTTATGCCTCTGCAGGTCAGGTCGCTGAATGTCTGCACACCATGCCAAAATAACGGACAGGGACAAGGTCGTGCTGCTGGATGCCACACTCTCTTCTTCAGGCCTATTCTGCGACGCAGTTGATTCTGTGGTGGACAGTTTTCAGGAGTCCAAGAGACAATCAGCGGCGTTCCAGAGGTATCTCCCACGCCGCTCTTAGCGCAGGTGGTTCTTCATAGTTCCCAAAAAGGACAGTGGGTTGCATCCGATCCCAGATCTACCTCAGCTGAACCACTCATTGATGAGGCTCCATTTCAGGATGCTGACCCTCAAGCAGGTCGTGTCTCAGATCAGATCTCAGGATTGGTTTGTCACAGTAGATCTAAAGGATGTGGACTTTCACTTACCCATCCTCCCTTTTCACAGGAAGTTCCTGAGGTTGCATTGTGCTTAGGACGGATGCGTCCCTCATGGAACGGGGAGCGGTCATGAGTGGCCGCTCTGCACAAGGTCTATGGGACAGTGTCCATCTGAGGTGAGGCATGCCTCCTGTGGGCTTAGGGGAAGCTCCTTTCCGCCACTGCGGCTTATATCCCAGGCCGCTTGAATGAAGCAGCAGACACCCTTACCAGACAGTGGTCCAAGCTCGGGGAGTAGAACCTCCACCTTCGGGTGGTGGAGTAGATTTGGGAGAAATTCGGCACAGCCCAGGTAGACCTGTTTGCGTCTTCAGAGACACTGTCCCCTATGGTTCTCCCTCTGTCCACCAGCCTCGTTGGGACAGGATGCACAACCGTGGCCTTGGCTGTGTCTTTGGCTGTTCTTCCTCCTCCCAAAAACATGCCTTTAGGTTTAACTGGATACACTAAAAATGACTGGTCTCCTATTCAGTGTGTGTTCCTGCCTCACATCTGGAGATCCTCTGAGAGCTTTCACATTCACTGAAACTCTGATCAGGATAGACGGGCCACTGAAGGTGACTGAATTAATCATGTGATCTCACAGGAGGTTTCAGAAAGATCTGACTAGCCTGTGTGTGACCTCACATCATATATTTAATAGTGAAAGCTAATGAAAGTTGTTGTGTGCCTTGTCATTGAAATGACAAATTTTCAAGTCTGAGGAGAAAAAGCTCCACATTTCGACTTAATTATAACATCTATGCACTATTAGTCAAGTCCTTTCTTCTCAGTGCCATTATTCGCTGTGCAGTCATTAAAACGAGCAAGCAAGTTAGCCTGCTAATAATGGTTATTGTGTAACAAATATAACACACACAAAGTCTATAATTTTTTTAAATGATTTAAATGGACTTGTGTACAATATGGCAATTACCAAACATATTGTCTTCTGTTTCCTTTCAGGAACTCAAGCTGCATCAACAACGATTTGGAAACACTTCCCCATTGTCCACACTCGAAACACGTGTGTAATCCATCCAATGAAATCACGGCGTCACCGGCGAGGTGACATTACGACCAAGAAGCTATTAGAGCACATCAAGTGAAGCCGGGGTTTCGTATTGGTTCAGGTATGTGGTAAATGTCAAAAAAAAGTAAAAGCAATCGATTGTTCCGACTGTTCACAAAAGACAGCCCGAGCATATTCTGTGCATATTCGTCGCTCATTTGATGTATATTCTCCGCACATTCTGTGCATGTTCGGTGCACATTCTCCACACATTCTGTGTCAATCCGTCCAGCACTTATTTTATGTATCTATCCTTCCTTCTCACAGGAAGTTCCTAAGGTTCACTTCAGGGCCAAAGCTTACCAATTTTGGGTCCCTGCATCTGCGTCTGCGTCTTGCCTTCTAAACCGGCACGTTCACAACGAGATGTGGGAAACTTCAGAGCATCCATATCTTAAACTATATCGATGATTGGTTGGGTTTAGCTCAAACAGAGCACTTAGCTGTCTGGCATCAAGATGTCATTCTCGCTCACATGAAGGAACTGGGGTTACGGCTGAACAAGAAAGAGTGTTTTTTCTCCATTACAGAGAAAAACTTACTTAGGCATTGTGTGGGATTTGACCACTATGCGTGCGCAGCTGTCTCCTGCCCGCATCAAGTTACAGTGCTTAAAAGAGTCAGAGAAGGACAGTTACTCAGTGTAAAGCAGGTCCAGTGACTGCTGGGGTTCTCCCAGGATACAAGGGTTCTCTCAGAGGTGCAATCCGCTGCGTGGCAAGCCCTACGTGCCTTAGATGTCTGGAAAAGTCCAGGGTTCCTGTCTCAGGGCCCCGTGTTGGGAGTTCTCGGTTGTTGCGTAATGCTAACAACAAACCTCACGGGTTGGGGAGCAGTCATGAACAGCCGCTTCACCCAAGGTCTTTGGAGAGGGTCCTATCCTCTGTGGCACATCAACTGCCTAGAGGTGCTTCTAGCTCTAAAGCAATTCCTGCCAGACCTTAGAGGTCATCATGTGTTGGTCCGTTCGGACAACAGCTTGGTGGTCTCTTATATTAACCACCAGGGGGGTCTGCGCATGTGCCTCTTGTATAAGCTGGCACATTGGATCCCCCTGTGGGCCCAGAGGAAGCTGCTCTCCTTAAGAGGGCAGCATATATTCCAGAGGGAGCAGACGCTCTTTTAAGGTGTGGGGAATGGCAATTGGATCCAGTTAACTGTCTAGTTGGTTCATTGCTTGAATTCCTTCAAGAACAGTTTGCCAAACGGTTGGCTCCATCTACCCCCAAAGTCTACACATCCACTGTTTTAGCATATCATGCCCCTTTGGCGGGGCAATCACTGTGTAGAGACCCGCTAGTGATATGTTTTCTTTGTGGCACCCAGAGGCTGAGGCCTTCGGTGCGAACTAGAGTGCCTGTGTGGGACTTGGTCGTTCTGTTGGAGGCTCTATCTAAACCCCTCTTTGAGCCATTGGCTGAGGCATCCTGGAGGTTCCTCACAATCAAGAGAGAGAGTTGGGGATCTTCAGGCCCTCTCAGTGGCCCCCTCATTTTTGGAGTTTACTCCAGACATGGCCGGGGCCTTTTTGTACCATAAAACCCTAGACCAGCCCAATGCTGCAGGCTGTTCTATCCCGCTGACCTCGTCAGGTTTAATAACCTTGACCTCAGTGCCACTTCTGGCCCCTCTGTCCTTTGACCTAGCTGTGCTCTTACACAATAGGAGGGTACTGGTCAGCCTGGTGGTATTAGACTCTTGTTCCCAAAGTGTTGTTGATGCAGCTCGAGTTCCTAAATTGGAACGTCTCCAGGTTATGTATGTAACACTGGTTTCCTGAGGAAACAAGACGCTGTGTCTCCAAGCCACACTGCCATCATCCCTGCAGCGCTTCCTTCCATTTTTAATAGCAATTGCTGTTTTCACTCCATGTGCTTTTATAGCTTCCTGGTTGTGATGTCAGGATTTCAATTTGAAATTTTTGTCAATATAATGCTCACAGATTCTTAAGTTTTATAGAATTTTATTATTTGCTTTTTTCATCAAGTGGAACAAAAAATAAAACATGATGTCAAGGTTCTGCTCCTGTTGCGCTTAAAATCATTTAAAATCAGGGAATTGCTACTGTATTCGCTATTTAGGCATGGATCACACAGAACATTTCTATTATTCCCATTATTGCGATTGTACAGCTGATTGTAAACATGTTTGTCAAGTATTAGTTGTTTAAAGCTCACACATTTTGCTATCATAAACACTCTACCATGGTTTTACAGTTCAAAAACAGTTAAAAAAACTCAAAATATGAGCTGTCATGTTGGCACAAACAATGCAGTCTGGATGAAAATGAGCACAAAGAAGGACCTAGATTCAGAGTTCTATATATATAAAGAGCTTGTTCACATTTCAAATGTAATTGAAAACTGAACTACTGGTTCCATTTTCATCCATCTAGTCTATTGTTGGGGAAATGACTGGTTTAAATGGAATTTGCCCAGCATACACCAGAAAGCAATTTCATGAACTACTACAAGCGTAAATAACCTTGAATCTGAAATTGGCACAGTAATGAAAAAAGTTTAAATAAATTGTTTAGTATCGTTTATCTCTTGGCACTGATTGGAAATTCAACAGGAGAAATTAGCATATGCACATAAACACAATGTTTACCTTAGAAAACGTGATAGCTACAAGAAACCCTACAATGTGTTTATTGAAGGTTCTTTTGTGAAGCAGCCATGCTTTAAGTGTTAGGACAACATTGCACCTGGTTTCCATGGCATACTAGAAGATGCTTGCCATGGATCTATACATAGATCCAATGATTCCTTAATATATTTAAAACATACACTGTACCAAGATTGGTGAATCCACTTGAATCAGCAAAGAAAAAAGAATGATATATTGATGATTTTGATGATCGCATTCAAATTGTAAATACTCTGTGGAACAAATGCTGTACTCAGCATTGTTGTCTGATTAAAAAAAGAAATATGGCTTTGATGAACAGTCAGAAACCGATGACTGCATTTGGATGACAAACTGTAAAGGCAATAGTCCCTTATATTACTGGTCTTAAATATCAGCAAGTTATATGACAATTCCTGTTGCATAATAACTTCACTGCCGTGTACACTAAAAATACAGTTGAAAACTATTAAGTAATCAAAGTTTTACAAAATGGTAGAGAATCTGTTTATGGACTAAAACTAGACTCTTTTTAATGCAGAAATATTTCTGTGTGCCATTCTGAACTATTGCTTATCATGAAATTTTTGCAGGGATTTTGGCTTGTAAATTTGAATGAAATTGTGAAATGAATCTCTTTCATCACTGCCCTAATTTAATGATTAATAAAAACAAATGGTAACAGTAAATAACAGTATACAATCCTCTTTCTGCATATATTTATTTTGATAGAATTCCAAGAAAAATATAATTGAAGGATTGCATAGTATTTTATCTGTTATGAAGCACTTAACATTAGCTATTAATTACTTTCCTGGATTCATAAAAGAAAACAAAATAGACTGGCTTCACTTACAGTAGTAAAGCTTTGGCTGCACTTATTACACTGTGAATCTGTTGCATTATGAAATGTAATAAATTTTGACCTTAATTCCATTTGTTATAATGATAATGATATGGTACCTGCCTGAAACTATAGGTATTCATTGTATACTATACTTTAATTTTGTTTCAATTATGCATTAATTTCTGGAATAAAAAAATAAATACGAAATACATTAATGTATTTAATGCATTGGCTATTTTATGCACTCCTACACAGAGACAAGTACAGGCATAATACATAAGGCTGATTATCATGATTATATTGAATATTAAATGTAAATAATGTCATCACAGCAACAAAATACAAGAAAATGCAATTTAGTGATATATTGTGCTTCTATTTATTTATGCTACTTTAATCATATATTATTCTATTCTATTATATCTTCTTCTTCTTCTTCTTCTTCTTTCGTCTGCTCCCATTAGGGGTCGCCACAGTGGATCATCCGGCTCCATGCTACTCTGTCCTCTACGTACATCGGCCTCTTTCAAACCAACTACCTGCTTTTTCTCTGTCCTGGTGGATCCATCCTCTGCATTCTCCTACTGATATGTCCCTCCTCTGCACATGTCCAAACCATCTCAATCGGGCCTCTCTCACTTTATCCCCAAAACGTCCTACATGCGCTTTCCCTCTAATAAACTCGTTTCTAATCCTGTCCATCCTCATCACTCCCAGTAAAAATCTCAACATCTTCAGCTCTGCTACCTTCAGCTCCACATCCTGTCTTTTATTCAATGCCACTGTCTTTAAACCATACAACATAGCAGGTCTCACCACAATCCTATAAACTCTCATACACTCTTGCAGATACCCTTTGTTTCACAAATCACAATATCATCCGCAAACATTATAGTCCATGGAGACTCCTGTCTGACCTCGTCCGTGAACCTGTCCATCAGGAAAGGGAAAGGGCTCAGAGCCTATCCTTGATACAGTCCATATACTGTATGTGTGTGTATATATATATATATATATATATATATATATATATATATATATATATATATATATATATATATAGTTTAACATGGCATTGTGGCCTAGCTGAACAGTATATTGTTCATTGGAGAAACATTCATTTTCATTTTCAAACCTCGGTGGTAGCTGGTATTCTGTGTTGCTTTAGTGAAGGTTATGTGTGTATCTGGCAATATTTAAGGAGCTTCATTAGAGGGTCTCAGGTGCTGATGATTTTAAAGGTCAAAAGAAATCCTCAAAAGGATTGTTGATAGCTTGCTGGCTCTTGCTTTATCTTTCTTTTTTTTCTCTTTCATGCACTATCTCACTGTCCACAGAAAATCCAGACACTATAAGCCAAAGGTCAGTCCTGAATCACAAGCTCTTATCACACCTTAAAAAAAAGCTTTTAAAAACCAACTGAAAGATAGAGGAAAAGGAGGGTTTATTGTTCAATGTTCATTCATTGCCTATTGTCTTTCAAATGAAACAGATAACCATTAGAGATTTATGGCTATAAATAGGCTTCTCCATAACAATCATATAAATAGTATTTTTATTACGACTGCAATTCAAGGGCCATACAATTATTTTGTTTGGCAGCAATATAGGTTTTTATAAATGAGTGAATTTGTACTTCAAGGGTTTTTTTTTCAGTGATACATACGGGGCTTAATAATGTGTTTTGTAAACAGAATGTATCTCCTTTCGAATCAGATTTTTATATCCATTCTCTAAAACTTATCAAGTAGTAAGAATATCAAAAGAAGACTATGAAAAATGTCTATTAATTGAGCCGATATTTCTCTTGTTCTGCCAGATATCGGAACATTACAGCTAAACTTTTAAGGTTATACTAGCTAAGCATGGAAAATAACACATAGTGCCTTTATTTGTGGTGTACACCAAATCAACACCTTTTATAGACTGTAATTTAGTTGTATGCTGGATGTCTATGTTGGATGGTAATTTAAAATTTTTATAAAAAAACTGGAAATATGATAAATGGATGGATGGATAGATGGATGGATGGATGGATGGATGGATGGATGGATGGATGGATGGATGATGGATAAATATATTAAGTAATGGATGAATAAAAAATTTAAGTGACAGATAACTGAATTGATTTTTTATTAATTAATTTATTTAAATAAAGCATGAATGGTTGAAGGAATGTTTGGATTAAAGGGGATTGTGTGAAGTTTTTGATCCTTAAAAGAAAAATACAGTTAGTATAGACATTTTTAAAATGTCTAGATGGATGGATGGCTAAAAATGAAAAAAGTGAATGGATAAATGGTTTATCAAAATTGAAATAATTAACTGACTAATACGGGACAAATAGATGGATGGATGGATGGATGAATGGATGGATGGATGGATGGATGGATGGATGGATGGATGGATGGATGGATGGAGAACAAAATTCACCATTACATGCTATCATTTTTTTAATTTCTGCAGAAAATAAATCCCACAGTTGTCACCATTATATGCCTTTAATTACATAACAGAAAAAATAGAACACATATCCTGCCATTCCATAACTGCTCCATAAAGCATGTTTACATCATAAAACACATCTCAGAGTTTAAAGTTTGAATTGAAATGAACAGTATCACAGCAGTAAAATCCAGTGGTCATGTACAGATGCGACACAGACAGTTCAAGGTGTCAATGGACTAAATTGAATGATTTTTGCTATCATGTTTTTCCCCCTGAAACCACACATGTCCTTACCAACGACCTCTGGGGAGTTATTCTCCCTTGCTGCTTGTAGAACAGCTTGGTTGTCAAGCGTGCCCTTTCTGTCTCTCTGTGTCAGCTAGAAAATACAGTGTAACTCCAGCCACATAAATTTTTCTGCTAAAAAATCCCTATATGCTGTCAGTGTTCTCATGTATTTCATGTAGACTACATGACTTTCATAATCTTAGCATCGCTCTAGTGGTCACACAACATGACTTTTATTACATGCAATCTGTTGTTTTATGGATATTTGGTGTGCACACTACGCATGGGATCACTGACTAAGCTCACCTGATGTTTTATACCTGATAAACCGGGTTGGGCAAAAATACATCAAAAATGTATTTTAAAATAATAAATCAAAATACCTTGTAATTTCAAATGTATTAAAATAAACTACAAAATACAGCAGCCACACCATGAATCAAAATAAAATACAAAAAAAAAAATGTTTACAAGGGAGCATGAAATTTCTTTGCAACCTTTCCATCAAATGGCCTATTTGATCTGTTCCTTCACCATTACACTGACTTAGTTGATTAAGTAAATAATGTTTAACAGCAACAGCTTTTCCAGCAACAGCTGGCAGAGACATGCAATAAATCGTCTTTAGCTAGTTCCCTGAGGAAACAAGATGATGCTTTGCTATGCTTTGGGAACGCTTTCACTTTGTCCACATTCTAAATGATGTGTGCAATCGGGCCAATGGAGAGATGTGATGTCATCGGCGAGACCCACTGAGACACATCTGGCAGACTTTCCTAGGCTTCCAGGAAGTCTCTTAAGGGAACCAATCTCTCGAAACTGGTCTTTGGCCCGTTCAGAATGGCCAGAACAGTGCCCTGCAGCCGTTGTGCCCTCCTGAGAGGTGGAAGGTCTCCTTCATCCACCATGGGATTGGGCGGTGGTGGAGGGAGACACCTGCTGGAGGTGGCTGTGCCCTGAAGCACGTACTGTGGCATGGTTAACAGACTGACCTCCTGGTGGCCCTGAGGAGGGACAGGCACTGTATAATGAGTGTACACCACCTTCCTAGAACTGAGACCCCTCGATTGTCAGGGTCTCTGCGCCGCAGCCTGACCTGCTGCCGTGTAAGCCTTCTCCACCAGAGCTGAAGTCATTCGCAATGGCTTGGTGGGCAGACCCGGGGCTTTAAGGAAAAATGCTGCACTCGGGGAGAGATCACCACATAACTGCTCTCTTTCATCCCCACGCCCTTTGCATACAGCGAGACATGAGGGGTGAAGAGGCGGGCCGCATATGGGCTGTCCCAGGATCAGGACACCTCAGTGTGCAGATCAGGGCAAAAAGGCAGACCCCAGCCTGAAGGTAGTGCTGTAAGCAGAAACAAAAAAAAAAAGCATAAACAGAAAGCATTCATTCAGCTTACTTGGTGGACGCTGCTTCTGCTTATCATCTAGTAATCATCACAGCACTAGTCACTACCTCCAGGAGCTCCTCATACAGCACAGGCTGGGAGTAGTCCGTGGACTTGCTGGTCTCCATAATTTCCCCTTCCTTGGCGAAAAAAAAAAAGGAGGGCAGCATTGCTTCTACTGGGGGAAGAAACTGCCGAACAGCATGCTTTCACACCCAGGGAGAGAGCGCTAGTCCTGGCAGGTGAGGCAGGAGAAAGGAGTTTTTCTGTCTCCAAGCCCTCTGCCAGGTTAGCTTGTGAGCACCACAACATCTAACATCGCCTTGCCTCAGCAACATTGGGGCCAGAGCCGCGGGGGAGAGCGTCCTTGTCGAAGAGCGCTCTCCAAGAGCAGAGGGTCGGCATGGACATGCGGCTACAGTGCGATGTACAGCATGCTCCTCTCCAAAGCAAGCACCACACAAGCTATGTGTATCCCCCCGTAATAAAATGGGGGCAAGGAGGGACACACAGAAGAAAGTCATGCTTGCTTTTCTTACTTTTATTTTTCTCAGATTTCACACACACAGATCACACACAGAGATCACACACATAGAGCGCTTCCTGAACAATTAGAAGCTAGCGTCGGCTCCACAGGATGCACGTTTTAAGCTTCCTGGGCTCTCCATTGGCTGGATTGCACACGTGATTCAGAGCATGGACAACACGAAAGTGTTCCCAAAGCATTGTGACGCAGCTCAATTTCCTGAAAGCGAACTGACATATGCAACGAGTTAAAAGATCAGATATTCACATACAATATCCCTGTGATCTCCCAGATGAAGGTTAGTTTTAAAGTAACCAACAGATCAATGTTTAACAGTTTGCAAATTATGTATAATTATATGCATAATGTATTACTTGGTGTTTGGTAACGAAGAGCTACTTTGCATCAGCAACACTGTCTCAATGACAAACAAGTCATTCATAAGAAGACAACTGATGACACCTGTTTTCATAGCAACTAGTATCTAACTAATGAATCATTTGATTGTTAAACATAAATGTGTCAGGACAATGGGTGTGTATGAGCCAAATATGTGAAAAGGTTTTATCGTTTGTTCTGTATAGGTATTTATTGAATTTGATAAGTAATGAATTTATAAACTCTCTCTCTATTTTTCTCTCTCTCTCTCTTTCTCTCTCGCTCTCTCTCTCTCTCTCTCTCTCTCTCTCTATATATATATATATATATATATATATATATATATAGAGAGAGAGAGAGAGAGAGAGAGAGAGAGAGAGAGAGAGTATAAATTCATTACTGATCAAATTCAATAAATACCTATACAGCACAAATGATAAAACCTTTTCACATATTTGGCTCATACACACCCGTTGTCCTCCCTCTCTATAGAGTCCATCTTCAGTCACTCACAACCTGATGCTTTTTCAAATTTATTCCCAAATTGGATCTATTGCTTCCAAATGGGAATGAGGTAAACGGAAATTGAGTAAGAAAGTACTATCAGGTACCTTTTACAGTCTGTAAAAGGAAAACCCATTTTAGAATTTCCACGAATTTGTACAATGAAACCCATCGAGATGGAACATTCCACAGAGACGTCAATGTGCAATATGTGATTAGTCTGATATTGGTTAAATGGCTAGAGATATGGTTGAAACCATCCTATTTTTATTACTCTCTTTACTGACTTTTTCAATTATTTAAGGAGATCTGGTTCTTCATAAAATATGGGTCCCTGGGTGGCAGTTACAATTTATTACATAGAACTAGAATTAGCTAATTACCATTAGTTCTGTGTATAAAGCACAGCCATGAGCTTGGCACAGTTCAGACATGCTGTCATGCATCATGAGAGGGCTTGAATATATTGACCAACATTTGCATGGGAACTGAACAGCAGCATTTGGCACTTCTAATAAACTTGCTTTATTTTTGGAGGAGATGACACCTCAGCGTAATCGTTTGCTGTGAGTGAAAAAAAAAAAAAAGACTTGCAGTTGACAGGCAAGAGGTTGAGTAAACAATGGGGTGAATTCTCAATAATGCCATTCTGTATTACTTCAAAAGATGTAGAATGCGGTCTTGGCTAATGTCTGTGTTTGGTTGCGTGTGAAATGGTTAATGTTTTGTCAATAAATGTTGTGTTAATTTTATATGTTGGAGAAAGCTAAAGGTTTTTTGTTCTAGTAAAAAATTATTATAAAATAGATTTTTTGTTTGTTTGTTTTTGCCGTGAATTTGGGCAAACAGGGAAAAAAAAAACAATTTCTACAAAATTTACTTTTTGTGCCTATAACATACGTCCACACAACCACTTGAAACACTAACTTGCCCCAACTAAATGATGTTGAAATTTTGATATATTTTTTTTATTTTTATTTATTTATTTCTTTTTTCCAAATCTGCCTGCAGCAATCATGCAACGCTTTTATCAAGTTGCTGGCTGTATGCCAGTGTGAAACAGAAATACGTTTAATTGATTCAATTTGTAAAACATCGCGATATTAGCTGCCAAACACTCCATGAGGCACATGTAGTGTTGCTTAAACTGTAAAGACAGAAATTGACAAAACGTATGTCTTTGAATGACCTAATTGCGAATGTGCAAATCAAATGGAAAGAACAGAACTCACTTCAATTAATTAGCACTTCTTTCACTCCGATTGTACAGTGATCAGCAGAGTGCAGTGCAATGAGATTCGGGTTTGTCGAACATTGTCTGTGATGAAACATGAGAGATTGAAGTGAATGGAGCAGATTACTCCTTTTCCATAAAACACATCGAACACTTTAAAAAAGTGTCACAAATGTTCCATAGGGTTCCACATGTAGAGGTAGGAGCACTATTAACTTTCTATTGCCACCTCTTGTCAGCTGAGGATAACATTAAATCATGTTTATTAATATTAATTACTATAATTTGAAATTCATTTGAAATGAAATAGAGTACTGTGCTGAATTTATATTTAAATAAGAAATGCATCATATAATATTTAAAAGTCCAGAAATAAAAGCTGGTATAGTTTTTCTTGTTCAGTGTTTTAATTATTAGGTTATTTATTACTCACTTATTGTACATGACTGTCAAATTATTGATTGTGTTTGGTCAGAAAGTGCAGAGTAATCTTTTTTTAATAACAGCAACTCTTACAATCGTGGTGGCTGCAATTCAAACTGAGAGTTAATATTTATGTCCTGGTTCTAATTCATAATTTTTCTATAGTAACTCTTTCAGAAGGTGCTGAACATTCCACATGATCACAGGCTGATAAATAGATTTAAAAAAGTGCTGCTACTTAACAAAGAAATTGTATTGTTTTTCTGATATATAGTATGTAAAGCTGTCTGTGTGTAAGTTCCTGTGTGGAAATATTTATTTAAGGAGTCTCCAGTGTCACAGTTTTGTAAAAGTCCAATTGGAGCAATTAGCAATTGAGATGCTCCCTTTGCTGTTGTTTGTTTATTCATTCATACTAATAGTGAGAAAGAGGTCTGTTGGTATCTGATAAAAGAAACCTTCACCATTATATTACACGTCATATATGTGTAAGTTCAAACAAACAAATATAAACAAAAAACAAATAAAACAAAATCACCATACCACTTGAAATAGTGACTTTTACCTTATATTTTCGTTCTCTTTTGTATGTTTTGATAAAGTTATATGGTATTGATAGAAACTTCTCTTTAAAGTGCGTTCTTCTTTTTTTTTCTTCTGCCCTCGTCTCCCTCTTCCTGTCTGATTCCCACCCTCTGGTCCTCTGACACACTCTAACGTTATCCTACTAATACTCTGGTTTTAGGAATCTTATGGCTGGCGTGAATCGGCCCGTGTCGTGTTCTCTTACCCTGTGATAAGTGATTCTTGCTGCAGTGCAGAGAAGCCACCACCCGTTATATGCAACTTCAAATCTGTTTCCCCGGCAACCAGCATGCCTGCAAATTGACGGCAACTTCCACAGACGAGTCCTTTTGTCAGTGCAGTCACGATCTGAGTGAAAATAGGGTGAGGAAAGGAAAAGGAATAAACAAATAAATAAACATCAAGTACAAAGCAGTACATTTAAAGCGAAGTCCATTTCTCCGACCTAGACGCAGTCACCGGATGACTCATTGCTTGCTCTCTTTTTGACCGAAAGTGCACATGGCTCAGCAGTAGCAAGCATCTCAAATAAGCAGGCGAAGAGTAAATCCTGCTGTGCTTTCTGCAAGTCTTTGATGCTCAACAACAAAATGAGCCTAAAGAGAGTTATCAACATAGAATAAAGCATAGCCCAGAAATGTAAAAAAAAAAAAAACTTCTGCAACTTTTTTTTTGCGCACCACATTTTTACAATGATGATAAAGGTTGCTGCGTTCAGCAGAGGCTGTGCTGACTCCAGGTCTTACTTGGATATGACATATCTTACTGTGCTGGTTGAGGAGAAATCTTTTTTTTTTTTTTTTTTTTTTTGGTAGAACGAAAAAACCCACAGACTGGACCCCTAAGAATCTAGGGAAATAGATTATTCACTCTTGTACAATAAATCACTGTGTTTTTCTCAGCCATTGGGGCAGAAGCGATCATAAATAATGATGCATCAATACTTATTCTGGGGTCTGCATCAGTCTGATAGTGTGCTCTTTATTTTTTTTTAAATATATACTACTACTACTACTACTACTACTAATAATAATAATAAAATTAATAATCTCTCAATATAATAGTACTATGATGATATTGATAATAGTACTATGATGATACTATATGACCTGTGATAAGATTGTGTTGGCAGCACTGGAGAAATGTGATAAAATGAAATGATATGAAATATTTTAATTAATGATGAAAGCAGACAGATATTACACAAATTATTACTTGATAGAAGTTTTATTTCTATTTCATAATTATATCTCGATTATATTTTTTGTAAAAATAAATAAATAATAATAATAATAAAAAATATATATATATATATATATATATATATATATATATATATATATATATATATATATATATTTATTTATTTATTTTTTTATTTATTTTTTATCCATATCTTTTTCTTTTTTTTTATTCATTTTATACTAAGGAACCCTCACTATATTTGACCACATGTCATGCTGTGCATGGTTGTGTGTGTGTTTGAAATTCAAACTTATTTTTTTTGTGTTTTTTTTATAAAGAAAGTTAATAAAAATTGACATTGGGCTCAACAAAAGTGATAAACTTTAAACTGCACTTGCAGCTATTAAATATGAAGCTTTAAAGTGAGCTTGCAGAGAAATTGTCACATATAAGAGAATGCAGTTCAGGTTTGCGTTCACTGAGCACTGAGCACTGAACACTGAACACTGAGCCTTGCAAGTTTCCTTTCTCCTTGCCCACCAGAGTCTACACTTTGTTATACAGTCAAGATGCGATTCACTCATTTTACTCTGCACCACATGCTCGTCATCTTTATTCTCTAAAATATTGAGTTAAATAACTACGGAAGTGCATTGTATTCACAAAGAGAGAAAAAATCACATAATTATGAGATACTAAGTCATATTTATGAGATAATAAGTCATAAATATATTATACTAAGTCATAATTATAGTTAGTAAGGCATAATTATGAGACCAAGATCTCATAATTATGAAATATTGAGCCATAATTATGAGTTAGTAAGTCATAAATATGAGTTAGTAAGTCATAATTATGAGATCAGGATCTCATAATTATAAGATATTAAGTCATAATCATGAGATAATAAGTCATAAATATATTATACTAAGTCATAATTATTAGTTAGTAAGTAATAAATATGAGATACTAAGTCATAATTATGAGATATTACATCATAATTATGAGATATTAAGTCATAACATTGAGATAATAAACCATAATTATGAGATCCTGAGTTAGTAAGTTATAATTATGAGATATTAATTCATAATTATGAGATCCTTTCTGTGATTTTTTTTTTTCTTTTTGTGAATGCAATGCACTTCCGTAAATAACAACTGAAACATGAGTAAAACTTAAACTTAAATAATGCAGGAAGAGGCCATCGCTAGCATCACACAGAAGCAACCAACATGAAAAAAATAAAATAAAGTAAATATATATATATAATATAATAATTATAATACTAAGTAGATTACTCATTTCTGTATTAGTATTCCAAACACATACTCATACACTTATACTCACTCTAGAAAGAAAATATATTTTTGCATCCCTAATTATAACTCATAGTATCAAGAAGGGTGTAAAATAGGGGCATGTAACCACTGAATGTGATGTAAATATCTCCATCTGCTATGTTCACCAGAGACTTGCTGCTTAGGAGATATGTCCATATTCAATGCAATAAATGACTGAACCTGTCATTCAGGAAATCCTGGCTTAATAAATACACATAAACATTCAAAATTATCTTCCTATTCAGAACAGGTTGAAAGTTTCTTTGATGTATCCATAAAAAACATTTATGACATTTAGATTTATGGCATTTAGCAGACACCCTTATCCAGACCAACTTACATTCAGTGGTGGACAGTAATGAAGTAAATGTAATTCCTTACTGGACTTAAGTAGCTTTTTTGTGAATCTGTATTTTACTGAAGTATTTCCATTTGGGCAGACTTTTACTTCAACTTCACTTCATTTTAAAGTCTAATGTTTTACTTTTTACTCAACTACATTTTGTAAAATCAGTCGTTCTTTTATTTATAATTAAAAAAAATGTAGAGATCACGCTCTGTTTTGAACTTGTTTTGGTTGCTGCATGGTGGTATGTATTTAGCACAAACATACAGATCTTTTACATAAACTAAGTTGATTATGCCAAGAGTCTTGTGAACGATAATAGGAACATTATAGCCATAATAAATTATATTACTTTGGATACTTAAATACATTTGAACGCAAATACTTTTGTACTTTTATTTTAACTAAAGGTTTAAAAGAAGCACTTTTACTGAAGTAATATTTTCCCTACTGTTAGGAGTGGCAGCTTGGTGCTGGGATTTAAACTTATAACCTTTGTATCCAAAGTCCAAAGCCTTAACCACAGCCTTGACTGCTGCTACTGCTGCTTTGCACAACCTTTTATGTTTACATTTTGTATTTATTTACAAGTACACACTTGTATCCAGTTCTCTTCTGCACAGTGCACTGTATAATACACAGTAGGTTTACTGTTTTGTGTATTTGTCCTACAATGTCTTGTGTTGTCTTTTGCACTGTCTTGTCTTGCAGTTTTTTTGCACCAGGTTGCACACGATGCACTTTATGTGAAGAGGACAACTAACTTTAATCCTTAGCTCTGTGTTTTTCTGTAGCTTTGTTGTTTTATGTAGCACCAGGGTTCTGGAGGAACGTTGTCTTATTTCACTGTGCACTGTGTCAGCTATATATGGTTGAAATGAAAATAAAAGCTACTTGACTTGACTTGACTTGACAAAGCTGCCACTTGTCTTTTTGATGTCAATTTGTCAATTGGCACGCATTCCTGCTCAAATTACATTTTGAGTTATAAAGCATGGGGAAACCAGATACTGCGGTTATGAATTTTTTAATCATGTCATCCAGACAGAACTCACATGGGCAATATAATGCAAATTCACACCCCTGTGTATGCATAATGAAAAGACGAATTTGGTCTGATTGGTCACCATTATGGTAATTTATAAAACAAAACAAAAAAAACTTTTGCACTGTAATTCTCGTTTGCTCATCTACAATCTCTTGCACATGAACAGAAGCGACGTGAGGAATGTTCAGGCTCTGGACACAGCTGAACACTTAAACTGTCTTAAACTGGTTCCTCAACTTTCTCACTTGCTTTACATTAAATACAGCCAGCCTAAGAAGTAATTTATATAATGAAGTAAATCTGATGACGTCTTGTGTAATTATAGTTCACTCATAATGCTTCAATTCACCAGAGGAGACCAGATGCTTCTGCAGTACTTTGTTTCATGTTTCATGTGTCTCCTGTATAATTGTATCCAGGGACTGACCTAGACAGGGATTCCCCTGTGCACAGATATGGATTTGACCTGATTTTTTAGCTCTTTAATTATGTAATTCTAATTGTGGATCTGGTTCCTGATCTCTCCTTGCAAGCTGTGCTGTCTCCCATCGCTTCCGGATATAGACTGATGCAACTAAAAGGAAATCAGTTTTGAGACTCCTGCCGAGAGCACCTGACTGTGCGCCGTCTTAAGAGAATTGACTGAAGAAAAGAATTGACTGTGCCAGGTTAAGTCACCATGCTGGAATTGTGCGCCATGAGGCCTTAATTCCTTAGAATGCTTTGTTTGTTTGTGTGTGTGTGTGTGTGTGTGTGTGTGTGGTGAACTGCCTGAGGTGTAAAACCCTGACTGAAAAATACAATTGACCCAAATAAAAAAAAAGGTTGCCAGTTAATTATAAATGATGGCATTTCATTTGTATTTCAACTGTCTTTTTTCACTTTGTGGACAAATCCTCCTTGAAAGCTAAGTGAAGGAAACAATGAAGTATAGCAGCTTGCTATACGATATAATAGCCCTATTAAAAAGAACTGCTGCATGTTTTTTAACTATTGCTCATGCAACAGCATAGTATTGGGATATACAGAGAGATGAGAAAAGTGGGCAGAAGTACAAGGAAATGTAGCAGCAGGTGAAAAAGGATGTGGCTAAAGAAAAAGGAAAAGGCATATGAGGAGCTGTTTGAAAAGTTGGAGACTTAAGAAGGAGATTTGTACCAATTGGCCAGGCAGAGGACCCGAGCTGGGAAGGATGTGCTGCAAGTTAGAGCAATAAAGGATGCAGATAGAAATGTGTTGACTAGTGAGGAGAGTGTGTTGAGAAGATGGAGGGAGTATTTTGAGCAGCTGATGAATGGGGAAAATGAGAGAGAGAGAATGTTGGATGGTGTGGAGATGGTGAAGCAGGAAGTGGATGGGATTAGTAAGGAGGAAGTGAGAGCAGCTATTAAGAGGATGAAAAGTGGAAAGTTGTTTGGCCCAGATGACATACCAGTAGAAGTATGGAGGTGTTTAGGAGAGATGGCAGTGGAGTTTTTAACAAGATTGTTTAACAGGGTTTTGGAAGGTGAGAGGATGCCTGAGGAATGGAGAAGGAGTGTGCTGGTACTGATCTTTAAGAATAAGGGAGATGTGCAGACCTGCAGTAACTACAGGGGAATAAAGTTGATCAGTCACACCATGAAGATATGAAAAAGAGTAGTGGATGCCAGGCTGAGAGAAGAGGTAACCATCTGTGAGCAACAGTACGGGTTAATGCAGAGGAAGAGCAACAAAGATGCATTATTTGCTTTGAGAATGTTAATGGAGAAGTATAGAGAAGGTCAGAAGCAGTTGAATTGTGTGTTTGCAGATTTAGAGAAAGTGCCTAAAGAGGAGTTGTGGTATTGTATGAGGAAGTCAGGTGTGTCAGAGAAGTATGTGAGGGTGGTGCAGAACATTAGGACAGTGTGACAGCAGTGAAGTGTGCAGTAGGAACGACAGACTGGTTCAAGGTGGAAGATGGACAGGTTGAACCAGTAGGAACGACAGACTGGTTCAAGGTGGAAGATGGACAGGTTGACGGACGAGGTCAGACAGGAGTCTCCGTGGACTATGATGTTTGCAGATGATATTGATATTTGTGGTGAGAGTAGGGAGCAGGTTGAGAAGAGCCTGGAGAGCCGGAGGTACACGCTGGAGAGAAGAGGAATGGAAGTGAATGAGAGGAAGGGCAGTGGAGTGATGCGGTTGCAGGAAGAAGAGGTGGAGATGTTGGAGGAGTTCAGGAACATGAGGTCAACAGTGCAAAGTAATGGGGAGTGTGTTAGAGAAGTGAAGAAAAGAGTGCAGGCAGGGTGGTATAGGTGGAGAGGAGTGACAAGAGAGATTTGTGATAGCAGGATATCTAAAAGAGTGAAAGGGAAAGTGTATAGGACTTAGCATGTTTTGGGGACAAGGTGAGGTAGGCAAGATTAAGACATGTTGACATGTGCAGAGGAGGGACATGGGGTATATTGATAGAAGAATGCTGCGTATAAAGCTGCCAGGCAGGAGGAAAAGAGGAAGGCCAAGGAGGAGGTTTATGTATGTGGTGAGGGAAGACATGCAGGTAATTAATTTGAAAGAGACAGATGTAGAGGACAGAGGGGTATGGAGACAAATGATCCTCTTTGGCGACCCCTAATGGGAGCAGCAGAAAAAAGAAGCTCATGCAGCAGCATACAACATCTGCATGTGTTCTAGATAAACTTAAAAAATACTGCCCGAGCCAGTGAATCAATTGTAGAATTTTTGCCATTGCTGTTAACACAGATATGATGAAAGCTCTGCAAAGCCGCTTATTCATATCTGTGTGAGAAAGTGGTACAGAACGTATTCAGAACTATTGAAATACTTATCACTAAATATACATTACTGAGGTGTCTTATTTGCTCATGTAACATGTTTTTCTAGTGAATCTAAATGCATGATGGATCCTCCGTGAAGATTGTCAAGAGCAGCAAATTCCTTGGTGTTTTATGAAGCAGAGAACTTCACCTGGTCACTCAAAGCCAGCTCCATCAGCAAGAAAGCCCATCAGTTCCTTTCCTTCCTGAGAAGGTTAAGCAAAACCCATCTCTCTCTACACCCATTTTGACCATATTTTATAGAGGGGCCATCAAGAGCATCCTGAGCCTTGTATTGTCTGTTTTGTTTTGTCTTTTGTCCTGCACTGTTTGCACTCGGTTGCACCAGTGCACTTTAGTCCTTCGCTCTGTGTTTGGTTATGTAGCACCAGAGGTTTGGAGAAACGTTGTCTCATTTCATGGTGTACTGCCTCAGCTATATATGGTTAAAATGACAATAAAAGCTTCTTGACTTGATGCCCACACCTGTATGGCAAGCAGCAGTGGCATGTTTGCATAAGAGCTTTGAAAAGTGGATCTGTGCCATGTAGGCATTCCTACAAAAAATTATAAACTATTTTACATCCCCTTACTATCAGCCTAATGAACATCACACCTTAATGATAACATTTTTATTTCATAGGCTCTTTGGTTAAAATCAGTGTGGTCAAGTGTTTGATGCATAAAAACTGAATTGGCCTTTTCTTTCCTCTCCATTCTTTTCATTTGGAAATGTGTATAATTATTTCTTTTATAAATCAGTAAGGTAAGGAGAGAGAAGTATTTATTTATTTTATTGTTGCTTCTCTTCCTTTCTCTGTCTGTATTCTTTGAGCTATCAATAACGGAAATAGCTTGGATCGCTGTAATTGTATTTGTAAAATATGAGATTTTTAAAAAGTGTTTTCCAGAATGAAACTAAGATGTCTTTAGGGAAATGAATGACCCTGCTCAGACTAACCAGTGTTAGAGTCATAAAAAGCTATCAACATATAGCAGCAACTCCATTATTACCTTAATGGTTTACGACTCTAACATGGTGCTTAAACGTATTCCTGCATAAAGCTGTTATATTTACAAACCTAGTGTTCTTACAGCACATTATTTTTCTCTGTTTACATGGCCATGTGACTTTTACCAGTTCTGTAGGTGAAGAGGTGAGACACATTGTTCCCGGCTTTCGCATATGTGGCAACTTTATCAGGTGCAAAAAGAACACAGTACAACATTATATTACAGGGATATACAGTGAGCTCCAGGAGGGTCAGAATGCTTGGGTAATAAAGAGTATGGCAAAATGTCTTTGCGGGTAATTAGTGTAAGGTCTCACTGGAAATATGACAAAAAAAGAAATGTAACCTTTATATGAAATAGTTTATTTTTCAAAGGAATTTCTTTTGAATCAGTTTCTTTAGTTGGTCATCCATGACTTCCTAAAGCCCTTGTATAAATATGAGGCTACAATATTGCCAAATTCACTCAAGCCTAGTCCACATGTACAATATTAGCCACAATAATCTAGTCGCCAATGCATTTTTGCACTTAGCGGTTACAACCCAAAGCTAGATCAGTATTTTTTTGTGTGCCGCTGTATCAACCAGTCAGGCATTGTACTCTGATCATCTTTTTTTACTCGCCAATAAATTATATAATGTTTAATTATAATGCAACTATTTACAGTTTTCCATTTGATTTCAAATCTATTTGAGTTGAAGGTCAATAGGCCAATTTTAACCACATTAATATTACAGCTATAAGAAGTGTCATAGATGTTGCTTTGTTTATTTTGATTGCTTTAATGTAATTATGTCAATCAGGTCTCCCAGCTTTAAATGTTTACGAACAGTTGCTCATTTCTCTCTTGCTCACTGCCCCTCAAAATACCACCCGATGAGGACTGTGTACACAGCTGCATACAGCAAATTATATAAACAATCTTAAATTATGCGTGTTTAATTCAGATTAATTCTGACGGAGCTTGATTGATTAAGTTTACCCCTACGTGCTAATGATATATTATCTAAGAACGTGTACGTAGTGGTTGTTTTTCACCTTTGAATTCCTAAGACTTACATCCTAGTTAACTTTGTTATTTATTTGTGATTAGTACACTCCTTAACTCATTAGTTCATAGTTGAGCATGGAATCATTTTAGTCATAGTGCATGATTATTGATAAACTTTTTATAGTAAATTGTTACCAAATTAATTTACTTTTCACTATACACTGGCCGTGTCTCCCTAACAAATATTTAATCCGTGTTTGTATTTGTTCTTGTTTCAATACTACAGTGTAGGAAGCTACAAAATGCGCTAAACCTCACGTCATAATAACAGCGCTGTTATTAAAACTAATAACAGGGCTGTCAATTGATTAAGGTTGTCATGAGTTAACTCAAGATTAATCGCAACTTAATCACACATTTTAATCTGTTCGAAATATACCTTTTTTTTAATATACTTTAATCAACAAGGGCATGGACAAATATGGATGCTTTATGCAAATGTATGTTTTTTATCGGTGAAACCAAACAACATAGATTGTGAATAAATATTCTTCTAAATGTTTTAAAGTAATTATGGTGTTTTGAATGACGTAAATCATCAGGACACCAAACAGAACCTTTGCTGTTTCCTTTGCTGGATAAACTGTAATTATTCTAACTTTCATATGAATTACATAATCAGAGAATATTTGTTTTTGGTTTATTTTAAAAGTATTATTATATGTGAGGCAAGTATTCACTGAGATTAAGGTTGTTTTTTTGTTATAAGGAAAAAATGGCACAAACCGCGCCGGAGTGTTTATTGACCCCAGAGGGTAAATTGTGTGCCTCATGCCGGATTTTGGTGCTGATTTGAGACTTGGCGCATCAGTAAAACAAATGTTTACTGATTAAAAATTCATTTTATTTGTAAATATTTGAGTAAAGAAAGGACGTCATGAATGAACGTGTTGCACTGAAGGGTTTAATTTCGCAGAAATGCTCGCTTAATAAATTTCTGCCGTTAAAATGAATTTGCGCTGACACGTTATTAACGCGTTAATTTTGACAGCGCTAATTAATATACTAATATAAAACGATTTTCAAATGTTGTTACCTAATGAATGTATCCAGGCTGAAAATCCACCATATAGAACACAAAAAAACAAAACATGATAATGATCAGGTGATGAGGAATGTCTCTGTTTTCAGCCATGTTTTCATCGCTGACTCCCTCTGTCTTATCCACGTTAACCCCATAATTCTTGTTGCTTGTTGACCTGCTTGTTGTTAGCTTCGTAAACTAGCCCATGTCTGTGGTGTATGATGGGAAATTATATACCAGTGGTAGATTGAAAAAGCCGCACAATGACAGGAAATCGGTTGATGTGCTGAAAACGGCGCCCAGAAAGATTAACGTCACCAAATGGATAAAAATGTAAGTAACAAAGACATTTAAGCTTTACATTTCTAACCACAAATGTGAGTTACAGAGCAACAGAGTTCTCCTGACACTACTGGAACTGACTTGAACCAGTATAAGTTTTATTAATGCTAAATAAAGAAATATTACTTGTTCAAAAGTATTGAGCACCGATGATCCTCTTAAGTGCAATTATAGTACAATAGAATGTCATTATCGTGCCCATTAAGAACTATTACATCACTAGAGCAAAAACGTATGCCCTCTGTAATGACAATTTTCTCTCTTTTTTTTACCAATTACTTTCAAATTTATTCTCACTTTCAATTTTTATTGATGTCAAAGAAGCAGAATGTGGGGAAATCAACAGTTCACAAACAACCTTGAACACAAAGATCTGCTATTCGACAGAAATATTAAACGTATATCCAACAGAAGTACACTGCGTTATTCTGATATCTTGTCAATCTCCTCACAGTTGATGTTACCATATCAAAAATTAATTTTTTATAGTTATCTGTGCAAGTTCAGCATCTGCCATGCAAGTCCATGTGTACATTATCTCCACAGAAAGAATGCAATTTTTGTAACCGGAACTGCAGTTATAGAAGATAGAGTTATAGAAAAGCAACCATCACATTCTGAAAAATAAAAATTAAGCATTCAACAGCACTGTGGTACAAACTGCATATCCAATATTTTTTGTCACTGGAACATATTTCATACAGTGTATTACATATATCTAATTGGTTGTGGATATTCTGCACTGAAGTATTAGTCAACTCATGAATCATTAAGCGTTCCCAGAGAGAAGAATTCATGTGCATTGCAAAACATGCACATCAAGGTCAGAAAAAAGACAGGTCTATCAAAGATAGGCGAATATCAAAGCAAATCTAAAATATAGTCAAAAGAAAAGGGCAGGGTCAATATACCAGAACTAATACTATGTAAATATCAAAGTCAAGGAGACTGGCAATGGCAAGGCAAGATAAGGTCATAAAATAAAGACACAATGCAAAACAACATGGTCTTATAGCTACTGAATGTTCATGTGCTTTTTTTATAGCAGTTACTGTAAACCATAATTGCATGGGATATGTGAGTTCCAAGGGATTTGGAGAGGAATTGTTAAAGTTACAAAATCCAAATGGAAAGTGATAGCTTAATGTTTAAAACATTGGAATACTGATCACAAAGCAGTGAATTCAAATTTTAGCACTACTAAGCTGCCATCACTGGGCCTCTGAGCAAGGCCCTAACCCTCAACTGCTCAGTTGTGAAAATAAAATAAATATGAATTGCTAGATAAGGTTGTTTGCAAATACAGTATGCAATATGTTTAAATGTAACTACATACTGTACATACTGTAGATATACACTGATCAGGCACAACTTTATGACCACTGATCAGGCATAACATTATGACCACCTGCCTAATATTATGTTAGTCCCACCTTTTCCGCCAAAACAGCCCTGACCCCGTCAAGCATTAACAGTATTAACTTCTTCAGCGATTTGAGCTACAGGAGCTCGTCTGTTGGATCGGACCACATGGACCAGCCTTCACTCCCCGCATTTATCAATGAGCCTTGGCTGCCCATGCCCCTGTCTCCAGTTTATCACTGTTCCTTCCTTGGACCACTTTTGATAGATACTGACCACTGCAGTCCATTATTCCTTCTTCTAACACATCCATTTTGAGGACAAAATGTTTACCCACTGCCTAATATACCATACCCACTAACAGGTGCTATGATGAAGAGCTAATCAGTGTTATTCACTTCACCGGTCATAATGTTGTAATGTCTTAATGTTATGCCTGATCGGTGTAAAAATATATGCCATTCAGATGTCTGCCCAGATGAAAGCATTACATGTTCACCTTTTGTGAAACACACAGTTATACACAGCTTTGCTGACTCAGCACTAACATGGTTTACGAATTAGGAGTTTCAGAGATTAACTAGATTTTAGTGACCAACTTTAAGTGACCAACCCTGGCTTTTCATGCCTCTTCTGCATTATCAGGCAGATGAGATTACAGTGATATTGCTCTCCCTCCCCAGAGATGGCTCCATATTAGAAAAAATGCATTTAAATGTCTTCTTTAATGTGTTGTTCTCTCTCTCTCTCTCTCTCTCTCTCTCTCTCTCTCTCTCTCTCTCTCTCTCTCTCTCTCTCTCTCTCTCTCTCTCTCTCACATTTTCTGTCTCTCTGTTTCATTCTTCGTCATTCACTTTCTCTCTTCTTCTATAGAAGCAAGCTTAAAAAGTCAGAAAATGGGCTCATGATAGAAATAAGCTTTGCCCCTATGAAACCCACTCGCAGATGTTTACTATTTAGATGCTAATTTGCTGGTTTAGATGAATGTTTCCACTCCATTGAGGGAGCTAAGTGTGATGTTTTGTGTGTATGACAAGTTTGATTATGGCATTGGAAGTTTGAACGGTGGGTGGGAGATTAATGGAAGTTTCCTGCACACTCATCTGCAGTCTTAAGGCACCTGTGTTCCTGCAACGCTAAAACCTGATGTCAGCACTGAGCAGAAGTCAAACATGGCAGCACAGCAGGCTCCTGCTTCTGTTTCTTCTGGGGTCTCTGGTTCCTCCACTCCCAATGGGGGAGTTGGTAGCTCAATGGTTAAGGTGCTGGGCCACTGATCGGAGGTTGAGGGTTTAAACCCGGGGATTGCCAAACAGCCGCTCTTGGGCCCTTCAGGAAGGCCCTTAACCCTTTGTGCTCCAGGGGCACTGTATCATTGCTGACCCTGCTCTGTGACCCCAGTTTCCAAGCAAGCTGGGATATGCAAGGAAAGAATTTCACTTTGCTGTAATGCATATGTGACAAATAAAGTATTTTCTAAATTCTAACTTTCCAAGAACATGCTAGCAGGTGGATTTTTGAATGTGTAGACTTTTAAGAGTAAATTAATAATAATAATAATAATAATAATAATAATAATAATAATAATAATAATAATAATAATAAAAGATGTATTGTCTATTCTGGATGTTTTATTCATTCAGTTAATTAGTTAGTTAGTTAGTTATTATTGTTTTTATTTTTGGTAATTTAACTGAGATAATTTAAAAGGTGCTGTTTTTATTGAATCACCTTGAATGCATATACACATAGCACAGTTTATAACAGCACTAAGAAAATACACTGTGTAATATGGGAAAATTAAAAGTTGGGATTATTACTAGTAGAATTAAATTTTAATGTGTTAAGCAAAACTACTGAGCAGAAAGCAATAAACTTCCCCACAAAGGAAATAAATAGGCAAAAAAATCACTATTTCCGCCAACACTGAATGTGATATTAGGGTAAAAAAAAAATAAAGCAAGCAGGTAATGGAAAGTAATCAGAGCACATTTCTCAATCTGTTCTATTCACCTGGAGTCTATTATATTATATTAGGGTGCTGATTACAATTGAATGATGACCTGTAATGAAAGACATTATGACAATAACCTTCACAAGCCTGAGCAAGAGGGTGAACTCATAAAAAGAAGGCATAAAGCCACGTATTGCTACCAAAGACACAGGCGTGTGCAAAAAAATACATTAAAAAACAAAAAAAAAAAAAAAAAAAAAAAAAAAGAAATTATAAAAGAAGCTTTAGTTAATCATGTGTGTTCATATTTAATTGCTGTCACAGAGGCAGATACCAATACAATCGTCCGCTGTGAGGATAAATTGACTTGAATGAATTTGCATGGATTTACACCACTTAAAAAAG